>NW_019175945.1:291397-506397 GCF_002260705.1 Seriola dumerili
AAGAGAGAGATATATTTTCTGCGTTTGTTCTTGCATTTTCTCAGGCATCCTCCATGTTTGGTATTTCGTTTCTGGAGCGTGTTGGTTGTATTTGCCTCAAAGTCCACTTTGCCAAACGTCCAACTCTAGGATAGCCACAAGTTTTTCAGAGTTTGTGAATTGTCCATCACAACAAAAAGTATGTAACGTTATCTTTTTATAATGACACATTTAATTCTGAAAGTGTTTCCATTTGCGGTCACCGTATTGAATAGAAGGAAGCACTGTTTGCTGAACTGGAATAACAAGAAGGCTAAGTTGGGAATTCTAAATTCCTATGTTGCGTCACATAGCTTATGCGTGCAGCGATTTTGCCGAGCATTCATTTCATTCATCCAGGTAGATGGCATGAATGAACATTGAAAGAAAGTATGGAGACAGACTGAAGGTGCAGACTCTTTCACAGGGTTTACCCGTGTTTGTTTATCTGATTATTTTCTTTGTGGATAAAAGATAAAGATTTAGATATAGATTTAGCGGCAGTATGGAGCTCCCGCTGCCCACCATCGTTATAGTAGCATTCAATATCACTCATTTTTATTCTTTCACACCTACATTCTTTATGAGTTTTCAACAAAGAATATTGACGGACAACATCTCATCATCTAGAACATAACAGAACAAACACTTTAGCCCTCGTTTCCGCCGCAAGAACTTTCCCCAGGAATCCAGGAACTTTTTGAGGACTATGCAGTTCCTCCACCGCAGCGAACCAAGGGACCTACTCAAATTTAGTTCTGGTAATTGATCGATCCCCAAAAAAGGTTACCGTCGTCGGAGCGGAACTTTTGGGGGTGCGTCGTGCATCGAGTGCTGAACATTTTCTGACTGGTCAGTCCTCGCCTGCATTTTAATTTCACCCCGGCGTGTGTTTAAAAGTGCCACACGGAGCGAGCGAGCAAACACATTTTCCACAACTGCGAAACAAGTCCAGGAGGAGAGAAAAACTGTATCCTTTTTAAACAATTCTCACCTGACTTCAAAAGATATGTTAGAACTTTTCCATGATGAAAAATGTCGGGACAATTTCCAGCCACTGTTCCTGAATTTGGGCCAGCGTTACATTTCAGCCAGCTTTCTGTAACGAGCTTTCTTAGCTTGCTGCGAGTAGAACCTTTGTCAGGTAGAACTCTCTCTCGTCACAGCACCTTCTAATGTTCCCACGTCCACGAGTTCAAATTAAAAATTAATCTACAAATCAAAACTGTTACTTGCCATGTACAGGAAATATGGTCAACATCCTTCCTGAGGGTGTCGATTAATAGGGCTTTTGCAAACATTATGATGTCACAGTGGGAAGGTTACTTCCAACTGTTTTGTATATAGAATGTCATCACTGTTCATCATTTTATCTGATTAAGAAGAAAAGGTTTTGTGAAGGTCACACTGACCTTAACCTTATGACCGTTGACGCACAAATTCCTCATCAGTTCATCTTTGCGTTGAGCGTCTGTACCCAAAATTTAAAGAAGTTCCCTCAAGCGTTATTGAAGATATCACGGTTCATGAGAATGGGACGGACGACATAGGATGGATGAACAAACGTAAGGCCTGCTTCCCGGGCCTGTCGGCCGCGTGTGACGCATAAAAATGGAAAACTTGAGCAACATCGGTGTTGAAAGAACTAAGCTAAAATTGTCAGAAACAATCTTTTGGGAAAACTGTGTTTGACGTGTACTTTGATCTGTAGTTTGGACCATCCATAACCATGAGGGGCGGCGGTTTTGTGGACCTACACTGCAGCCAGCACCAGGGGGCAAATCGAAGATGTTTTGGCTTCATTGTTGGGGAGCCTGTGAACGTTGTCCATCTTCTATAACAATCACTGGTTCTGAATCTCTGCCGTGGACACCTCCATAACCTTCCTATTAATTCACTGCACAGACTCAAATCAAACTTCTGACTGCAACTTTTGCTATTTTTTAAACCCCCAGACAGCACAACACATTTTCCTTTTTAAAAGTAAGGTCTCTTAAGTGTTTTCTCAGCTTTTTTTTCTGATTATTCAGATTATTGTTATGTTAACCTTTTTTCTATTCTCTCTGTGAACTACTTCTACCTGCTCTAAGTGTAGAAAGCAGAATTAGTGAAAGATAACACTTCTCCAACCTGACAACAGTAGAACCCAGTTTCATAAAGGTTAGTATTAGCATCATATGTTTATTTATTTCATTTCAGCAAAGTCTGGGTTTTCTGTGGAGAGTCTGGAGGCTGTTTAAATCGCGTATCAGGATGTTTCTCTGCCCTGCCAAGAATAACATGTCAAGAATATTTAATACTTATATTTAATACTTTAAAAGTCATTTAATACTTAAGCAGAAAATATTGGACTAATCACCAATGGTGTACTTCACTGAACTAATAACACTGACATTAGAGAACATTTAATTTCAGTGTGCATGTGTTACTATTCCCAAACCCAATGTAAAATCATTTCATAGCCCTCAGAGGAAGAATTTCAAATCCTCCAGCAGACTTATTGACTCTCGGTCAGCAGTGTTTCCGCTTCTCTAGGCGCTGCGCTAACATTTTTACCTTCTTTATGGTTTGGAAGCAAAGGCTAGGTGTCTTTTTAACAAATACACAGTCATTTAAGCTGCCTTTTAAAAACCATAGCCGAGGTCCATGTATCCATCTCCTCTCTCTGTGCTGCCAGCACACACTTACACAAAAGAGATACACACACACACACACACGACACACACGAGACAACACACAAGGCTTTCAACTAGAGCGCCAAACAGACGCCACACTGGTAGTCCATTGGAATGAACACAGGGCAGCAGTAAGGGCCAAGGCCTGCACAGCATGGGTCTGTATAAATGTGTCTCTTTGCTTGGACTGTTTTAGATGTGAAAAAGGTTTAAAGAGGAGGTGTGTTTTGTGTGTATTTGTGTGTGTTTGTGAATGCTGGAGTACCATATGGCTTCACAAGGACAGATTCCTGTAAAGTGAAACTTTTAAGTCTTCACTTGTAAAAGAGGCGAGTTTAAGTTGCTATAAATTTTATTTTAGATAGGAAAAGAAAACTCTAAACCATGTCAGTTACAGAGTGCGAGTCTTGCATTCTCACTAGAGCTGCGCCAATAATTTTGAAAAAGTAATTCAATAGGACATTTGGACTATCGCTTGTCTTTAATCTCCACTCAATTGTCATTAATTGAGTTACTTTTCCCAATGCATTGGTTCATGAAATACCACTTTGTGTACGGTCACGTGCCTCCATCCTGTTCCAACTGAACATTTAGTCACATTATTCAGTCAAAGCGAATTGCTGGTGATGTGGGACGACACGTGGCACAAGACACTGGAGCCCTCACCCGAAGCAGTTTATACTAAGAAGAGCTGTGTCCTGTGGTTTGGCGCATTTTAGCTTCAGTAAAAGACAGAAAAAAAGTCCAATGAAACAGCTGCAGAAAAACAATTTCAGCAACCAAAGGTAACACCATTTCATTTTGACCTTTTTTCACTCGAGCTGTTTTCATTCAAGCGTACGTGATGCTTTGATTTTAAACTCTTTGCATATATCCATATATATCCAAGCTTTAATTAGTTCAGCATATTTAGCAAATAAAGATGCTAACCTACGCTCAAGTCTTGATTGCGTCTGCTAGCCTGCCAATTTTCAGGGTTTTTTGTTTGTTTGTTTGTGTTATTTTTTTGTACTTTTTTATGTGGAAAATCAAGTTAAACAAAATATTCAATCATAGAAAAGTATTTTTACACACCTGTTGGAGGGGAACTTTAAAGGTTCAGGACATAGATGAAAGTAACTATAGCAAATGGGTTTTTGATGTGTGTCCTGGACAAAGGTCGAACATTGACCTGACTTGCT
The DNA here is from genome assembly GCF_002260705.1 of Seriola dumerili. NCBI lineage: Eukaryota > Metazoa > Chordata > Actinopteri > Carangiformes > Carangidae > Seriola > Seriola dumerili. The sequence goes on from NW_019175945.1 coordinate 295,272, forward strand.
CACACACTGCACACACACACACACACACACAACACACACACCACACACACACACACACAACACACACACCACACACACACACACACACCACACAACACACACACACACGACATAATGAACAGAACCAGGATGTGCTTTTGTCTAATTTGTTTTCTGAAAATTGCATAATTAGGTCTTCATATGCTTGCAAGCTTGACAGTACAACTGCTCCTGTTGACCCAAAAGCAGTGTGCAGGGCGGGGGGGGCATGGGCCAAGGATGACAGAGGTTGAGTTTGTGTGGGAGTGTGTATACAGTGGATTCACAAGAAAAATACAATCATTTAGAATCATTTTCCTTCACTAACTTCACCATAATGAGAACGGTGAAATACAGAATTTTTAGAAGTGTATCTGGCAAATTTATTTACAAGAAAAAAAAAATTGTGTTAGTATTAAAGGGTTAGGGTTAGCATTCAGGGACACTGTCCTCAGGACTTAGTTTGAACCGCGCACCTTTGGCAGTGATTACAGCCTCCAGTCTTCTTGGGTCTGACACGATGAGCTTTGCACATCTGATTTGGGGATTTTCTGCCGTTCTTCTCTGCAGATCCTCTCAGGCTCTGTCAGGCTGGATGGGGACGACTGTGAGCAGACACTAAGCCACTCCTGTGTTGTCTTGGCTGTGCTGAGGTCAGTGTTCTGTTGGAAGGTGAACCTTCAGCCCAGTCTGAGGTCCTGTGGTCCTGGACCAGGTTTCCATTAAGGATCTCTCTTTACTTTGCTCCGTTCATCTTTCCCTCATCCTGACCAGTCCCCCCATCCCCCACAGCTGATGCTGCTCCAACATGCTTCACTGGTGGGATGGTGTTGGGCAGGTGTTGAGAGGTGACTGGTTTCCCCCAGATGTGACTCTGAGAACTGAGACCCAAACAGTTCAGTCCTGGTCTCAACTCATACTACTACTACACTGATGCATTATTCAGACGTACTGTACTACAGGAGGTAGTTCTGTAGATTGCTGTCAGAATGGAGAGAAAAAGACAAGTAACAGACAGACTGGTTGGTAAGATAGTGAGCCAAAAAATTAGAAGACCAGAACAAGATGGAGGCTTCACATGATGAAAGACCAGAACAGTCTGACTGAAACGTCGTGGAGCTGGTTTTAGGATGAACTGGACAGAAGGTGAAAGAGCAATGACACATGCAGTCAACACATCTGTGGTAACCGCTGCAACAGTGGCGGGGACGCAACCTCTGGACAATGTTTGATTTCCCATGTGAAAACGAGCCACGAGTGAGTTCAGCTGCTGGATGAGTCAAAACTTTAGATTAAGTTTAGTCCAACAAAGAAGATTCTGTGATTCCTTGATTTTAATTTGAGAAACACTGAGACATTGATAACAGTTGGAAATGGAGGTGTTCTCAGACTTTGACCAGTTGTCTTTGTATGTGTATGTTTTCAGCATCTACACTCATAAAACTGAGTGTAGATGCTGTCGTGTCAGTTCATGGGTGTGCATGTATATTGTGTCTTACATTTACATGCAGCAGTGTGTGTGTGTGAGGGTATCTGTGGACTGCCTGAATATATAAAGGTCTGAGTGTGTTACCTTCTGCTGGTGTTAAAGCGCTCTGTTTTTCTTGCTCTGAACGCTCCTCCTGTTCGTTTTTTTACTCATTTCCCCTGGCAGCTTTTCTGACCCCCCCCCCCCCCCAAACACACACACACACACACACACAAACACACACAAACAAATCCTTGTATTGAAAGGTGGGGTGGGGGGGTAGAGAAAGATTTCTCTGGGAATATTGGCTCACTCTGTAAATGTTAGATGCTCACATACACACTCCATGTATACACAACATCCCATCTCACAGAAGCCACATGTACACTGCAGCACAGACACACCAGTGACTAACACACATTATCCTGGACATGTCGTGCTAGAATCTGTACATTACCGGGCTGTATGTGCCAAAGAATTGTTGACTGTAAGAGGCAGAAATACAGTACTTCCAATGACGGTGTCACTCCTGAATCAAAGAGGTTATTTCTGGTTAGCAATTCAATTCAATAAACTTTATTTTTCCCAGGGGGCAATTTAAAAGAGCACATAGAGTAGACAGTTACGTTACCCTATGAGCGAGAGAGAAAGAGGAGTGACTGCTCCCTCTCTCATTGACTCCAGGAGTTGTCTTTACCACCATAAAAAGCAGCAGGATCAGAAACTGAAGTAAATGACGTGTTCTGTCTGTCTGTCCATCTCCTCCGCTCTTAAATCACAGAGCAGCTCCTACACACTTACAAGCAGCTTCATTACAATCAGCTGATCAGAGTGTGTGTGCTCATGTTTTATATACATTAAACTGTGGCAGGGCAAATTAAATTCAGGCCTTAATACAGATGTTTTACAAAAACACTTGTCTTGTTGTCCACAGTGTCTTTGTGTAATCTTTCCACTGATATCATTTGTTCAGTCAAATACAAATCTTTTCTACAAATGTACAAACTTGATTCCTCATGCAGATTTATGTTGCATGTTACAAAAGTTGATTACAACCATAATAAACTTTACAAGCTCAACATCTTTTTGAGCCCATACACTAAAAGCAAAAACAATAAATGATCTTGAATTGCCATTGCTGAGTGTTGAGATGGACATGTGTCATGTTGTATGTTAGCTAGCTAGATGGCAAACATTACTTTCCTCTTTTTATGCCTCCATGCCGCCAACAGTCAAGAGCCGGAGGCATATTGTTGTCCGTCTGAAGGTGATGTCTCAGTAACACCTTGAGGGAATTTGGCACAAACATTCACTAGGACTCAAGGATACATTGATTAGATTTTGGTCGTCAAAAGTCAAAGGTCACAGTTTTTGCCTCTTGAATTTGTGTGTTTCAAGACCATCCTGAGGGAATTAGTTTAGATCTGGTGCAAACATTCACTTGGACTCAAAGATGAACTGGTTGTGAAGGTGTGTGGATTGCGAACCGTATTTCCTGCAACTTGGCTGGTTGGTAGAGGCATACAACTGTGAGGCAGTAATTGAAGTTCACATTAATCAAAATAGTAAGTGATAAGTTAATCTGTGTTGCCTATAAAAAAGCTATTACCCAGATCCCATGTTGGCTATACTTGGCCTAAACTTCTACTAACTCCTCTTTAACCAGCTGTGAGAAATTAGCCATTTCTCTCTGTGCCCTTTTGACCAAACGCCTCATTTTGCAGAGCTGGAAGTCAGGGAATAAGCCAGGTTTCATATATGGGTTAGAGAGTTGGCAACGGTGCTTGACCTCGAAAGACTTTGATATGTACTGGTCAACAAAGAAAATGACACTCGCACTCTTCTTTGTTCTTTGACAAAAGCAGTTTTGTGAGCAGTTTTTTCTTTCTTTCTTTATCTATTTTGTTTGTTTGTGCTGTTGTTTATGTATTATATACCATATAAACAGAGTACATTGACTTAAAATACCCTCCTTCACCATGTTGATGCATTCTACAGAAACGGCAGGAATCGTGATTCCCACCTTGTTTTCTCCTTTTATTTTTGTCCTCGTCTATATATTTTCTGCATTTTGCACATATAAAAAATATCTAAAAATAGTAATTGATCAGTTAATCAGTGGTGACGGTGTTTCACCATAGCATTCATTCAGATGTGCTGTTGTACCACTCAGAGAACAGGGATTACTCAGGTAACCTGAAGTTTCCAGTCATCCACAGCAGCTGCTGAACTGAGATGTGCTCTGTTTGTTTTTAGTGTGGTTTACTTGTGCGTTTAGTTGAGATGTTTTTGTGTCTTCACATGGCTGGAAATTCTATTTTACACACTTACATGCACACGGACACACACCAGGCCAGCAATTAGACTTGTGCCATTAAGAGAGGGGGGTGGGGGGTGGGGGGGGTGGGGGGGGGGTGATGAACTCAGTGAGCAGGCTATGACAAAATGGTTTCTCCTTAAGACCACTGTTTATTTTTCTGTATGTCCATCAGGTCTGCCCACAAGAAGCCCTTTCATAGCCACAAAAACAGCTCTGTGTGTGTGTGTGTGTGTGTGGTGTGTGAATGAGTGAGTGAGAGAGAGAGAGTCAGTGGGAGATTACCTGTTTGCTTTACTTTAAGATAGCAGGATATATGTGTGTAAACATGGACACTGTGTGAGGCAGCCGTGCCTCTGGTGTGAGCGTCTTACACACAGGAAGGTGCTGCGTTTTGTGTGTATAAAGGAGTGTTAATGAAAAGCAAGTTATAGGCCTGTGGTTTTCAGTCACAGTCGGGACTGAGCATATAGTCACACATTCCTTCACACCACAGGACCGCATACCATTACCACACACACACAACAGCGCACAGACTGCACAGTACATACAAGGATGAATGGTCTCTATTAAACCACCAACTGTACTTCCATTGCCACATGTTTCAAGTCTGTATGGATTTGATTATTCTGGAGTTTTTTATTTTTTTATACAAACCTAAGCTACACTATGAGCACTTTCTCATTTTTCTACACAGCTCTGGAGAGGACCAGAAACCTCAGCACCGTTCAAAGTGTGACACGAGACGAGAGAGAGAGAGAGAGAGAGAGAGAGAGAGAGAGAGAGAGAGAGAGAGAGAGAGAGAGAGAGAGAGAGAGAGAGAGAGAGAGAGAGAGAGAGAGAGAGAGAGAGAGAGAGAGAGAGAGAGAGAGAGAGAGAGAGAGAGAGAGAGAGAGAGAGAGAGAAAAGGAGGAGAGGAAGAGAGAAGGGAGAGAGAGAAAGGAGAGAGAGAGAGAGAGAGAGAGAGAGAGAAGAAAACTCAGCACACCACAAAGTGAGACACGAGAGAGAGAGAGAGAGAGAGAGAGAGAGAGAGAGAGAGAGAGACTGCTGTGTTGAATTCTTTAAAGTGTCAGCCAGGGGAGCAGCCAGAGGCAGCATTGTTTTGAAAAAACACAAAACAACAACCATTTTCTTCCACACTTAGGAAAAAACAAAGAAAACTGACACTGACAGGTGTTCTTAATCTTTCCTTCTGGAGACCACTGTTCTTCTCAGGAACCTTCAGTGCAGCAGAAGTGTTTCCGAGCCTCGACACAGTCCTGTCTCTGAGCTCTGCAGCAGCTCCTTCCTCCTCATGGTTTCTGCTGTAATCTGCATTGTCAGCTGAGAGACCTGATATAGACAGGGGTGTGTCCAATCAGCTGAACTGACCACAGCTGGACTCCAGTCAAGGTGTAGAAACATCTCGGAGATGATCAATAGAAATGGAGGAAACTGAGCTAAATGTCAAGTGTCATAGAAAAGCGAGTTCTTCCCTTTTTAATAAATTTACAAAATCTCTAAAATAGTGTTTTCATTTTGTCATTATGGGTACTGAGTGAAGATTGATGAGGGATAAAATGAATGAAAGGATGTTAGCTTAAGGCTGCAATGTAACAAAATGTGAACGATTTACCTGAAAATGGTTGCTTCATTCTTTTTTCTGAGTGAGCCTGAGTCTTCCTCTTTTATCCTCAACTTTTCATTAATGTTGATGCGTCAACTTGTTTCCGTCTCTCCCATTTTCCTGTCAGAAAAGTTAAAAATAACATTTCCTCCTCCTCCACAATATCCAACATCTCATTATTTACTGTAACCTGTACAACCCATGTAGTAACACTACACATTGTTGCTGATCCATGAACACAAACGAGTATAAAAGCAGACACAACTGAATTTTTGGGGGGTTTTTTTATACTTTGATTATACTTGAATTTTTTTGTTTAGTCAAGGATTCTGTTCTGAACTGTTTTAGTCTCCACCGACTCTTTGAGCTTAATGAACAGCAGTGTTTCTGCATCTTCACATTCAGATGCCCTTTCCCCAACGCTGCAGAAATGATGTAGCACAGCTCAAGTCATTTAGATATGGATGTGAGTGTGGCGGTTTGAAAAGCTAGATTCATGTCGGTCTCAATGCAGCACATATGTTTTTGGTTTCTTTCAATCTATCTCTTGCCTGTACCCCCTCCATCCTTCCTTCCATCCCCCTCCATGCCCCACCACCCTCTCACTGACAGCTGGTTATATCTGTGCAATGATGATGTCATGTGTCTTTGCAGAGATACTTCAGTCAGACAGACCCAACCTGAGGAGAACACAGAGTGAGGAGACTCCCAGTGCTGTTGGATCCCAGAGCAGGTCAACACACACACGCACACACACACTGTTAAAACCGCAAATATATCTTCTTATGGATTGACACTAAAACACAGAAGAAGAGGAAAATCTAAAAAAAAAGCTACATATGTATTGTGCCTTATCCTGACCATATTCTATCTTAGAAAAGCAACATTGATTGTTTTGACTTTATGACAGCAGCTTTCAGGGAGTGATAGCAAAGACACTATGTCACGTATCAAAGTGTATATATTAAATGCGGCAACAGTCATGACCATCATCTATGAATAGACAAGAATTGCGTCAGGATCTGTGAGCCATAGAGCGATCATTTTGTTCATTTGCTTTGCGGTAATTAGTCAGAGCAGCAACATAGGAAATAAGTAAATCCTCTGATTTTATAAAAGCTGTGAAAAGTAGAGACAGAGGGCTCAATTAGTCCCAGTCACACGGTCTTTTCAGAGGATTAGAGCAACAGATGTAAAAGCTGTTAATGAATAGCTGAATGTGTACATGCTTAAGTGCATTACCCTGGTAATAGATAGATAGATATATACTTTATTTATCCCCTAGGGGAAATTCATGTGTCCATTAGATCATTGTTGCTAATAATAACAGTTGATAATAAATAAACAATAATAATTAGATTAGTCCACTTCCCTTGGCTGAGGTGTTGTATAGCCTGATGGCAGTGCGAACAAAGGATCTCCTGAACCTCTCTGTTCTGCAGCGCAGTGAGATGAGACGTTTGCTGCAGCTGTAGCTGCTTCTCTGTCCTGCCAGAATGTTGTGGAGAGGATGGTTGGTATTGTCCAAGATGGCCTCCATCTTACATCGCATGCATCTCTCCACAACAGTCCTGAGTGAGTCCAGACTCCTGCCAAGCACAGACCCAGCCTTTCTGACCAGCTTGTCCAGTATCTTTGTGTTCATGTAGGACATGCTGCTGCCCCAGCAGACTGCAGCATAAAAGAGCACACTGGCCACCACTGACTGATAAAACATGTGCAGCATTTCACTGCAGACGTCAAAGGACCTGAACCTCTTGAGGAACAAGACCCGGCTCTGCCCCTTCAGATAGATGACATCTCTGTTCAGGGACTAGTCCAGCTTACTGTCCAGGTGCACACCTAGGTATTTATAAGTGTGCACCACCTCAATGTCCTTCCCTCCAATGTTGACTGGCTGAAGGGTGGGCCTAGACGTCCGACAGTCGATGACCATCTCCTTGGTCTTGGAGCTGTTCAGAAGGAGGCAGTTATTGTCGCTCCATTCACTGAAGGCCAAAGTGAGTAAGTGTATTACTTGCATTAGATTGAGATCAGCTCCCAGATTAGAGAAGCAGCGGGAGAAGCTGAGTGATGAGCTGCTGTGGACGGGATCAGCAAAAATGTGTTTTAGTCACTTTAAGAAATACCCACAGAAAAAAGCTAACATCAGTTTAAGTGTTCGCTTTATTTTGAACATTTTCACAACTTTATCTGCCGTCCAACAGCCCTTTACACTGGAACAGTCTATGAACCGTTGAACTATCTTATTCCCACACACAAGCGCACCTACACTTAGCTCTGTCTGACTCAAACAGCTGATCTGTGGAGTAATACAGTGTGCACTGTAGTTGCGCTTGTGTGTAGTAAAACGGTAGTTCACCAGTTCACAAAATGTAGTTCCAAAGGAAAGGGCTGTTTGACAGTGAGATGAAATGGAGAAAATATTCAAAATAAAGCGAACATTTAAATTGATATTAGCTTTTTTCTGTGGGCCTTTTTTTTAAGTGGCTAAAATATGTTTTTGCAGACGACCCCATCCACAGCAGCTCATCACTCAGGTATTGTGCTGATTCTCCCACTGCTTCTCTAAACTGGGAGCTACTGCAGGTAATACACTGACAATAGATAAGTACCTCACACAAACCCGCGTCAAATAACCTGAACTATCAGTATCACTTTAAAACATGTTTTAAATTTTTTCCAAATTTATTACAAATCAAAAACTGAAATCTGTCATTTACAAAGGTTTTCAGACCCTTAATTCAGATTCTGTAGAAGCGTCTTTGGCAGAAAGTACAGCTTCAGGTCTTCTTGGGTGAGTCTCTACGACCTTTGCACACCTGGATTTGGTCAGTTTATCTCATTCTTCCTGGCAGATCTGTCAAATTGGATGGGAAGTGTCTGAACTGCCATCTTCAGGCCTCTACACAGATGCTCTGAGTTTTAATTCTGGATCTTGGCTGGGCCAAGTCAGACACCTGTCCTGTAGCCATTCCAGACCTGTTTTGGATGTGTGTTTCTGGGCATTGTCATGCTGAAAGGTGAACCAGTCTTGGGTTGTGTGCACTCAGGGACCTCTCTGTATTTGACCAGTCTCCCTGCTGAGGAGCCCCCTCACAGCATGATGCTGCCACCACCATGCTTCACCATAGGGATGGTATTATATGTGTGATGAGCAGTGCCAGGTGTGAACCAGACTTGATGCTTGGTCTTGTAGCCAAAGACAGAAAGACAAAGCTTCTTCCATTTCACAGTTACTGAGGCCTCTGTGCTTTAGAAATGGTTTTATACCCTTGTCGTCATCTACGTCTCACCACAGTTTCATCAGAGGTCAACAGAAAGCTCCATGGACTTCATGGTTTGGTTTTTGTCCTGACCTGCAGTGTGAATTGTGGGACCTTGTATACACAGGACTATGCCTTTCTAAACTATGTCCAAACAGTTCAGTTTACCACAGGTGGACTCCAGTCAGGTTCAAGACACATCTCCATGATAAATGAAGCAAACAGGAGACACCTGACTGCAGCCAAAGCAAAGGGTCTGAATACTTAGTATACAAGTTTTCTTTTCTTTTTTTTAATAAAATTTCTAAAAATTTCTAAAAACATATTCTCACTTTGTCATCATGGGATTGATGGGCAAAAAAAAAAAATGTATACATTTAAAATGAACTCTTAACACAAAAAGTGAAGGTGTCTGAAGACTCTGTATAGGAGGAGGCTGGAGTGACCTGGAGCAGAGGCCTCAACCAACTTTAAATAAGTTAATGACTTTTGTCTTAAACTGAGAAACATCCACATGGACACACATGGAAAAGCAGCTTTTTATGCATCTAAATCAAGCACAGTTCATTACAATGCTCGTTTCAAATCTCTGGACGTTGTGGTAAAATAATAAGAATAATAGCACAATAATAAACTTGCGTAACCTTTTTCTGAAACACTGTTTGCAAAGCGCTTATGAAAACCATAAGACCCGAGGCATAATAGTAATCAAAATAAATGGAAGAAAAGAATGGAGTGGAGGAAGTCTGTGCCAGTATGGTCGGTTGAAGCACTTGTGCAGAGTGCCAGCATGTTATTCCCCCTGAATGTGGTTTCAGACGCCGCTCTCACTGGCTAGAATGGATAATAAATAGTAGAGCAGGCTGCATTCATTTCAAAGCTTTGCGGTGTGGCTGCATGGGGTCAGATGGTATTTCCCTCTAAACATTGTAGGGGGGCATTAAACACAGTTAAGCCAAGAGCCCAAACCGCCGCTGTCATGGAGAAGCAGTCAACATCTCCATCCAGTTGTGTCGGAACAGACGCCACCGACGGAGGAGAGGAGGTTACTCCTGTTCTGCCATGATGAGACACACACATTGGGTGCACAGTACACACACACACACACACACCAAGAAGTCACCACTGTTGATTGTTTCTTCCTTCCTCTCCTGCTTCTTCTCCTCGTTGTGGCAAATAAACAACTGAGCCCTGAATCCGGTTTTCTGTTAATGGCCGTCCAAACTTGGCCTCAACATTCCTCGGTCCTGGGGAGGGAAAGCCAACATGTTTATCTTTGTATAAAAGTTCTTGTCAGAAAAGCAAAGTTATATTTAGTGTTCGGAAAATATGAAGGCGTTCAGAGAGGAGAAGTAGCCAACTCCGACACCTCTGTGTGTGTTTTTGTGTCCTGCTTTCACCCATGTACACACTGGTACGTGTGCCAGGCCTGTTCCCCTGAGTCAGGAACAATAGGTCTGATCCTTAATTGTGAAAACAAACCTGTGCGGTGATCCACAGGAACCAAATATAAAAGAGAGTCAAAGAACACAAAGCAAATCTTGATGTTTCTTTGTCTCACCTCCCCTCCCTCCTGCCTTTCCTCCTCATCGCCTTCTCTTTCCCCCCCCCCCCCCATCCGCTCCACATCCTGTTCCCTCTGTTTCTCTTTCTGTTCACAGGAGTAACAGGCACTCGGTGGGGGGTTCGCAGAGTGGCTCCCCAGGGTGCTCCAGAGGGGGGTTTCTGACTAATGGGGAGCTGACTGAGGAGCAGATCCCTGGGCCGGGCTCGTCTGGGCGCCGTCAGTCCTCCAAGAGTCAAGGAAGCCCAGGAAACAGTGCAGGTATATGAGACACCCTATTACTGTGTTACACACAGACTCAGATCTGTTTCTGAACGGATTCTGATGATTTATCAACAGAAGCTGCTGATAGTAGTTTGCGCAGATATCCATCATCTTTAAAGGGAACTAAATGCTGTTCTGACTGCTACATATAACAGCATTGTTTTGCATCAGTGTGCACAGCAGTTGTGTCCAAATGATTACTTCACAAAAAGCTGAGTTCTATCTTTATGCATCACTCAATCAGAGTCGTGTCAAAATCCCAAAGACTTTGAAAACTTAATTTAGCTCATTAGAATTTCTGATGAAACGAGCAGAAAACAAAGCTGTACAACACTATGCTGATAAACAACCTCAGACTAGATTACAGTTGTTCTGTGCCTACTGCGTACTCTGTAACACTGGCCTCAGTGGGAGCTGTACTGGGAGCTTTGGTCCTGAATCCACTCTGCTGCTCTGCTACCCCTGTCTGTTGTCTGCACAGTTCCTGCTGCTAGATGAGGAACTATTTGAAGCATTTTGAAACTCCTTTTCTCTGAACTTTCCAGACAGTGTTTTAAAACTGTGTTATTCAAGTAAAACGAATCAGTAACAGTGTCAGTGTTTGAACAATAAAGGTACAAACGTATAAACGATGAGGAGGTGGACAGAACCGCGGAACAGAACCCAACTGTAGTTTGCTTGGGTGTCACAGGTGAGGGAGATGGCCACATCCATCTTTGGGTGAGGCACTATCCCACTGCAATCCCATCCCCCAAAACACTTTTTAATGCCAGGTGTAAATAAAGACTTAATGTAAGAACTTATAGCTACAACCTGAAGATCAGAACAAATACGTGTCAGACACAGTCTATGTTGTCTAAGTTGATTGAAACTTAAAATAGACATATAATACAAATGATTATTAATCAGTGTTAATTAAAGTAAATTTAATTAACTTTAAACTTTCAATTTAATTTAATTTAAATTAATTAAAGTTTAACTTTGCGATTCTAACAATGGAAATGGACAAGAGTCGATCAAGTCTCTGTCACAATAAAAACAGCCAACAGCTGTTGTCAAGCAAATGATTTACAGCTGAATCTTTCACAGAATCTGTAATTGATTTGCTGAGTCACTTAGCTTCTCCATTTAGCCTTTCTGTGACACTCTGGGCCATCAGTTCTGGTAAAACCCACTGGTCTCCAACCAGTCACAGAGCTTGTTACCTCCCATGGCTAACTGGGATTGTTTAACCTGGTTTTACTGGCACTGAAGGTCCAGAGTGTCACAGAAAGGCTAATACAAGAAGCTAAATGACTGAGCTAATCGATTAGCTAAGAGGAAAAGGAAAAGCGGCTGTAAAAAGGAAATGGAAATTGAAAAGGGAATTCGGGAATGTTTTCCCATTTGAAAATGCCTTTTAAAATTTAGTTTTTTAATTATGAATGAATAAATGTTTTTATAAATGGTTTATTTGATGATTATTATTTTTTAATTTAAATCTGAAGTATTTACTGATGGATTAATCATTCATTTATAAATTCTTTTTACAATTCCTATTTTTAATGCATATTAAAATATGAAATTAAAGAAATGCTTTATTACTTGTCCTGTGACATTCCTGGTCCTCCATACGGCGCTGGTTAAACCAGAAGCCTTTTCATCATTCGCCTGAATGTTTTCTATGTTAGTCCACATTAGTTATGGAAGATTTATATCTGAACAGTTCAGCTTGTAAATCTGAGACCTCTGCAGAAATTTGTTTGTTTACTGTTTGCTCTCCATATTTGTTTTTATAGCTCGCTATAATGTAACAGTGTTGGGCAGATCTGCCAGATGCCAGACCTCCTCAGTAGCACATGAGTACAGTGGACTAGTTATGGCTAGAAAATCCACATTACCACATCAGCTGATCCTGAGATCCTGGTTTATCACCATCTTTCCATTTCTTTTGTCCTTCTTCCCTTATCTTCTCTCAGACAAAGTTGAGTTGACGTCAAATGGGCTGGAGAACAGTCGAGGGGGCGTCGCCCGCCACACACCTCCTCCACCCTCTCCGTCCGGCCGCTCCCCGGCCGCCAGCAGCAGCAACGGTAGCCCCTCTCCAGGTCAGGACGCCCTGGGTCCGACAACCCCGGCGGCGCCCACCCCCAGTGCCACCTCCAGCACAGAGCAGGCCAGCAGCAGCAGCACCACGACAGAGTCGACCACAGAATCACTCCCGGCAGGGTAAGAGTCAGCGCATCAGAGCATCTCGCATTCACATTCACGCAGTAATGAAATACAGTGTAATTGCTGTAAATTATTTCATTTACTGCTTGCTCTTGTATAATAAATAATAATTATGTTCCCATAATTATTATTGGCTTCATATTTAACCATGAGGGAAAGAAAAAAGATCAATAAAAATACTGAACTAGAAATGAGCCTGCAATGGGATCCCACCAGCGACGCCCATCAACATGTTGACTTTCTGACCCTTAGTACTCAGTAGTTATTACTGCATTATTACATGAGTACTCAGTGGTCACCGTTCAGACCACACCCATCCTTTACACAACCTACACACCTGTAAAGTTTTGTGACTGTATTTTGCACTGACAGTGATGTGTCCACAGACAGACAGACATATAAACACCTGACAGAGGCCTCAAAGTTCTTCCAGACATGTTTTAAACTCTGTAAAAGTCATCTGTTATGATTCATATTTTCTTTAACATGGTTTTCCACATAAAAAGTCAAAAAAAAAAAAAAACTGGGTCTGAAGCTCATCTCCTCTTACTTCCTGATTGAGAAACCTGGATCAGGCCTTGGACCCCGCCCACCACCTGCTGTCTCCAGGTGGACAGGTGAAAGAGCAGAGAGTATCAAGATGGTTAGAGGAGGAAACATCAGAGAGACTCAGCCACATGTTTGAGCCTCAGTCAGACCCAGACTCAGATGAGGAGTCTGAGACCAGAACCAGAGACTAGCAGACGGATCAGAACGGTTAGCGCAGTTAGCATCTTTTATTTGTTTATGTTGTTTGTTAGCTTGTAACTGGCAGTGGCTGACACAGTGTTAGTGGTTGTGCTAATGCTAACTCTCTCTCTGTACTGACAAGGTTTCAGGTTTATTTAGCCCCGCCCCCCGTCCCCACAAGTTGACAGGATTGGTTCCTTAGGTTTGTGACATATGAAACCCTGGCTGTCTGAATCTGTTTTTATGAGACTGTCATTGGTTCACTGCAGTTCAAGGTGGAAACACTCAGTCATGGTGTTGATGATCATTTCTCTCATCATATGTCTGTATTATATAAAAACATCATATGGATGTTAACACTGGATTTTCATCAGAGGGTCTTTAAAACCTAAACTTCCTCTGATAGTTCCTGCTACATTAGGTGTCTCCATGACAATTTTCCATTATGATATGCATGCACGCATGAACACTACCATCCCCACTATCACAGCTGGTAATAAAAGATCAAGATCCTACTTTTAGATATGGAGTTCATATATTCATAAACTGTTCCTTTTAGGGGAGTGAAGCAGACAGGTCAAGTATTCAAGAGTCCATGATTCTTATGCCAGTTTGCTGTGGTGGGAAGTTTGTTATTAATCCATGACATAAAAATATTCTTACTTGCAGCAGCTGCAGATTTAACTGTATTGATTTGTTACTGTTTCTCTCTCAGTTCAGGTCCAGTGAGCTGTACTGAGATGAATTACAACAGGATACTCTGGCCAAAGTAAAACAGAAGAATAAAAAGCTCCAAAGATAGATGTGATATATATTTGAATAATTACAAGGCTGTTGATGTCACTAAACAACTTACGTTAGTGAATGATTGCAGGTGATTAAGACAAACATGTATTTAGAGAGCTGCTGTTTCCTCTGGGTTCATGGCATCAATACGCCTCTCTGTCTTTGTTGGTCACACACTGTTACACACTGAGCAGGTGGTGTGGGACTCTCCCTGTCCTCTCTAAATAAAAATCTAAATGGTCTAATGGAGAGAAAGATTTGCTTGCTGTAATCAGATGAATTATACTTCTCTCTTTCTCACTGTGTCTGTTCAGCTGGGAGCAGAGGGTGTTGCCTCATGGCAGAGTGTACTACGTCGACCACAACACCAAAACCACAACCTGGGAGAGACCACTGCCACCAGGGTAAGGCCTCTTGACGTTTTATGTGTTTTTATGTTGATGTATCGATTAGACAAGGTCAGGCTGTGTTGTGACAGCATTGGGCTTTTATTAAAAATGAAATGAAAGTTACTGCCTGACCTTTGGTACAGAAAACAAACATGGTCACAAACAAGGTTTCCAAACTAAATGAAAAACTGATCCATGCGCTTGATAAACTGGCTAAGACACTTATTTCTGAGAGAGTGCTTTCAAATGCTCCATCTTTACATTTAAGATAGTGAATGAGGTCAGTGGATGTGCCTTTTTTATTACATTACATATACATTACAAAAAAAAGTCTTTTTGCTTCAGTGGAGAGTTTAACTACACAGACTGAACAGAAAACAGAAGCTATCGTGTCTTTTTGCCAGTGGTGGTTCTGTTATGTGTCTGTCTTTTGTGAGAGGGGGAAAAGGAAATTAAACTGGACATTGATGTAATATAAATATAATCTAAGGGAGAATGAAATGAAAATAAAATAAAATAATAATGATAATAATAATAATAATAATTTATATGATATCCTGTCAGTGTACAGTATATATATAATGTATATAAAAATAGTGTAGAATAATATGATAATAGGATGGTGGTGTATTATAATATAGTAAGGTTCTATTATTATAATATAATATGCATTATTATATTATGTAACGTTGGGTCGCCCCTATGGCCCGCTGGGGTCCCTGGACGTATTGCTTGGGGACAGGGGGGCGAACACCCCCTTCATCCCCCACACCCCCACACCCCGCTACAGCTAAAGACACACTATTCTGCACCACAACTGTAAGTTTTTATTAGTTGAATTATTATAACTTTTAAAAACTACACAAATAGAACAAAATATACAATCACAATAAATACCAATTATATACAAGAATAGAAAGGAAATGGTGTATATACGTATACAATTACTAAATTGCACAAATCCTTCATCCCACAAACAGATCAACACACTTCAGAGACCCTAATCATTACACTATTGAACACTTCAAACAAGACACACACTTATGTGGTGGTGTGCGGACTAGTTTATTATTCTTAACAATTCCACACAACCCAGAAAAATGAGTTGTGTGAAACTACAGGTCTCTATTCACAGTATTATGAATGAATTGTGGTTCATTTGGTAGCTTTTCCTGGTGTCACTGATTTTACTAATTGCATTGGTACTATACAGAGATACAAGTGCGCTATTTGATAGATTCCCGGCTCCAGTGGGGAGACCTGTGGTCAAACTGCTCGGGACAGGCAGGTAGGAATCATAATAGTAATAGGTCAGTTTTTATATATAGATAGGCAGTTCTAATATGAGTGAACACCATTTTCTTAAATTGGAACATAATGCTTGAAATCCTGTTGTCTTTTTTATCCTCTCCTGTCTGCTCTGGTGGCTGGTTGCTGGTTGGCTGCAAGCAGCAGGTGCAGGCACCAAAAATCAGAGAGGCTGCTCACTGCAGAGCCAGTGAAGCTGACATTAGAAGCTTATTTCACTCTTTTCAAACAAAAAAGGTTTGAGCCACACAGCGTCTGAGCTGCTGCCGCAGTGACTGAGTGTGAACCAGAGGCTTCTCTGTGGGGCTGCCAACAGCTAGCATCTACGGATTGCCTACATGTGACACATTTAGGGAACATTGGTAAATTGTAGCATCTATTGATAGTCTGTATGTGAGGCGTTTGGGGTTTGGACAGCTGTAAACTGTAGCTACAGGGTTACAGTCTCTCCCATCGGTCACACCCTGCAAATAAATTCTCAACCTGTGGGAAACACTGTACGTCATAATGCCACTGACAACAATGGAGACACAACACAAGACAAGATGGGCTCAGGAGTCCTTCTTCTGGGATTGGGATGGGACAGGAATCTTTTTTTTAACTCTGTCATGGGATTGGGACGGGACCGGAGTGAAAATCCACTCCTGTGTCACCCTCTAATCCTAACAAACGTTTGCCAGCCGTTTCAGTACAATAGCGCTTGTATTGGGACTCAGAGAGTCATATTTGCTGGAACCTACTGTTTCTTCTCATATTCACATTCTTCAATCTCAAGAGTGAGACTTGGGTTTCACTGTTATGCAGCAGACAAACAAGTTAATTGCATTCTGTTTTGCACAGATTTTAAATACCTGATAAAACAAGTTTGTAATTGTGGACTTTGTAGATAAAATGGACTTGACTGGACTTAACTCCTGTTGAAATCTGATTGTTGAAGAAATACCAGGCCCCTGCAAAATGAGTAATAGTTTATCAACAGCAAAAACGAATCTAGAGATTAGCTGATGAGCTACATTTTAAAAATGTCAACATACTTTGCGTCTGTGCTTCAGTTTTTAGTTTGCTGTGATGTGCAATGCATAAAATCCTGCAGGTACAGGTCAGAAGCTTCAGTTCATTTTCACATCAAACATCAGAAGGGGGGAAATGTGATGTCAGTGACTTTGACTGTGACATGATTGTTGAACCCTGTTCAGACCTGGTATTAACATGCGTCTCCACTGACCACCTGTGATCAGATCTGAAGGGTCCGTGTGTGTGTGTGTGTGTGTGTGTGTGTGTGTGTGTGTGTGTGTGTGTGTGTGTGTGTGTGTGTGTGGTGGGGCATGGAGGGGATGAGCTCTACAGTGAAATCAGGTTTTATCCAGTTGAAATAGTAAAATATTTCCGGTTCATTATAAACTGTGTTGGGACTAATCAGACCGTGACAGAGGACGTCAGTAGAGGAGNAGTGGGGCATGGAGGGGATGAGCTCTACAGTGAAATCAGGTTTTATCCAGTTGAAATAGTAAAATATTTCCGGTTCATTATAAACTGTGTTGGGACTAATCAGACTGTGACAGAGGACGTCAGTAGAGGAGCTGGTCCTTCAGTGTGGTCCAGGACACATTCACGTTCACACTGCTAGAAGAATGTGTCCACATGTGGTCCAGAGTCCAGACCACCTCCGAATGTGGTCTGACTGATCAGACTTCACATGTGTCCTCAGTGTGTCTTGGGTGTGTTCACACCTGAACTTAGAGCTGAGCACCTGTGATCAGGTCACCTGAGACGCAGGTTAATACCAGGTGTGAACAGGGCCTCGGTGTCAGACGGGCTGGTTAAAGTTTTTGTGAAACTGATGATCTCCTTTTTACTGAGAATGGAACCAAAAACAAAACCGTCCAGTGAGCAGCAGCTCTGTGGAGGAGACACCTTGTCACAAAGCTCTCCATAGAATAAGTTCACACAGTGTACTCAAAAGACATATTTGTAAGATTGTCTTATAACCGTCTGCAAACCAGTTCTCTTCGTGGAGGTTATACTTACAGGTTAGATAAAAGTAAATGGTGCAACACAGCAAGTGAGCTACAGCAGCTTTCTCCATTTTCAACTCTCTGGCGCTCTGTTCCCTCAAAAGTCAGTGCTGTTAAAGACAGTTTGCTGTTAGTCAACATGTCAAAATTTATCGAAGTTGAGATCAATACTGGTGTGACTGGGAAGCAGCTCCAAATGTTGTTCACATGGTTGGACATTTGCAGCTAAAGTATAGAAATGTTTCCAGGAACGTTCATGTTCTCGTCAGCTGCTTCTTGTTTTGTGTTTTATGTTCTCACTTATAACAAAACACATAACTGGACCTAAATCACAGAGTTGATTGTAGTGTTTGTGTGCTAAGCCGTCATAATGGCAACACAGTTCTCTCCCTCTCTTTGTGTACAGCGTTGCGAGAGCAGAGTAGCCCTGCCAGAGTCCAGCCCTTTTATGACATTTTTACTTGCACCAATTATTTATTGATTTTCACAGTGTGTGTGACTGGGTGACAGAGAGAAAGGGAGGCTGTTTTTAGGAAAAGGTCACCCCCACTTCTCCCCAAACCTCCAACCCCCATCTCAGTTTTTCCATACAAGGAATGAGAGCATGGGGGCCCAGAGAACAGAAGTCCTTTCTTAGCGCCACATGTACTTCCATCCACCACTATGTTGGCTGCTGGCCGGTGGCCCTTCAGAGGATCAATTAGCAGGCTAATGCCAGGCTAGCACTCCAGATGTACACACCAGGAACTGTTTAGAGGTTGGGGGGGGGGGGGGGGGGGGGGAAGTTGAGCAATCTAGGTTTGGAGGCTGAAATAAAGAAAGCCATCCTAAGCCAGACTAAAGGAGAGCTTCTGAGTCACACTGCCCTTTATCAGATGTACTGCAGAGTTTGTAACTAGTCATCACAGCCTCAGCCACTCTGGTTTGTAAGTTGCAGGACGTTATGACACATTTCTTTTAGTCTAACAGTAGAAAGACCTTTTTAATGAAAACCCATCCTGTGTTTACATAAATCTGTTCTTGTCAGCATCGCATGACAAAGTTATTTAGACAAACTTAAACAACAGAAACTAGTAAGTAAATCAACACTGTGTTTATATTCAGCATTGAGTTTCAAAACATGTTCCATTTTGACTGAACTGTTCTGTTTAAAATGAGTAGTCTTGGTTTTCTAAGGCCAAATGGACGCATCAAAAGAAAAGAGCTTCTGTACAAATAGTGATATAGCATCACAGCCAGAGTGAGCAGCATAGAAAGTTTCCTGCCACTGCTGTGGACATCTGAAAAAGACAGTATCGGTGGAAACACTGTGCAACACCAAACTGACTGAGTGAAAATCAGAATGAATAGTGAAACAAACCCAAGTAAGAACAGTTTTCATCTGACAGAATTTTATTGACCGTTAAAGCTGGAGTCCAGAGTTTTACATCTAAATAAATATTATATTCAAGCCTTTTCCAAATGAGTTCCCACAAAGCTTAAGCCTCTAAGCACCAGGTAAAACCTCTTGGTACTTTGTTAGGTTATACATACTGGGGTTTTAAATCTGGTGTCTATGGTGACATTCGTCACAGAGGCTTAAATAGATTGTATTACGATGATCATGCTCCAAGAAAATACTTGTTAATGACGCATGGGTTAGTGTCTTTCAAATTTATAAGATCATAAATATTATATCAGGGCACTTTGAATAGATTCAGTCTCCAGTGTAATAAGTGTTCTGTAAGTGGTTGTGTTCAGTTTTAACAGTTAAACTTACAAGCTGTTAAACGAACCGTTGAATCAAAATGAATCAGTGGATGAGTTTTTTTGTCTTTTCTAATTGCTTTTGTAGATTTAATATTTAGGGCATGATATAACTTCAAACCTGAAAAAGTAAATGCGTGTCTTTCCATCAGCAGAATATCACTAGTAAACTCTAAAGGAAGCATTAGATGATGGGCCAGAACATAATAAAGAAAGTGAGAAATTGATAATCGAGAAACTGATTGATTTAAAAAAAAAAAAAAAAAAAAAAAAAAAAAAGCAAGTGGAATTTTCTTTGTTACTGCTCACATGTTGAGCTGTAGCCACAGTCACATATAATATGTTTGACTGATTTACTAAACTGCTGGGGTTTTTTTTTCTCATATCACACGTATGTCGGCTATTTCAGAGTTCTGTCAAGCAAGCAACAGAACCTTTGGAACTTTCTGCCAGAATCTTTCAGAATTAAAGCTCACAATAGCTTGAAATAAAGCATTGCTCCAAAAAAATGAAATACCCCCTGCCTGAGCGTTCTTCAGCTGCTCTAAAAGGATACAGAGGCTTAAAGCAGATTGCTTAGTTTCATTTAGTCAAACTCTGTTCCTATAGAAAAGTGAATAGAGACAGGAGCTCAGGGTATTTGCTGTCAGCCGACATGGTGATGAATGAATGGACTTTCTAAAAGAAGAGCAAGAACATACAGCATAATCTTAATCTGGACAGTTGCTGGTGAGGAGACTGTACACTTCTAGTTCCAAGAAATACATGGAGTAGATAGTTGTTGACATGACTGGTACAAAGAGTTAAAGTCAGATAGCAGAACTAAGTAGAGACTCTCAGACAGGCTGCTGTGGGTTCTGGGATTTTCCCTGGCTCCAGTAAATAACTAGCTAGTGCTAATATCAGAGAGGGAACAGTGTTTTCCTGCCTTTTTAAAGGAAGCTCAGAGGCACAGTGGTCAGAGAGACTATCCTTCAACCAAATAACTCCCTGTGTTTGCAATCATCCACACTGCTGAAGTGTCCTTGAGCAAGACACTGAGACCTGCCAGCTCATTGGATGCTGTCCTATAGCTGAGACTGACTTTTGCCCACAAGAGAAAAGAGCTTTTCCCCTCAGAAGACAACAAGGTATCATCAGTATTTAAATCCTTACATCAGCTATTCTAGTTAGCTTTTATTCCTGAGAAAAAACTCTTCAGGGTGATCATGTGGGTTCAGTTCTCACAGGAGACACCAATGCTAAATATGTCAGCACTATGCAAAAAAAGCCTTCAGCAAAGAGGCATGAGCTTTAGACCCTAGAAATGCCATTAACAGTGCATGCAGTGGGGTCTGAGACCACTTTTCCATAATGGTAAATGACTCCATAGGGACAGTGCATAATGCTCAGTGAGGTAAAAACAGAGTAACAGTATCATTGGAGCTGGTTAACATCTGTGTTCCTGTGTCTACCATATGCTAATCATGATAAGTTGCATGGAGCATGGTGTCCATGGCAGTAGACCACAGAGAGAGCTGCTGGGAGAAAACTCGTCTTCTACAGGAAGTAGATAATGTTTGTCCAAGTCTCCATTTGCTTTCCTGAAGAACAAAAAAATGTCAATAAGGGGTTTGAAAAGTCACAAAGGGGCTAAGTTGTCAACACTGCTTGTTTGCGCCAAATCATTCTTGAAAGAGTAACAGTGGAGTAGCTCCAGCCAACCAGTGGTGTCATTTTTTTTTTTTAAATGGTGCAAAAACAATACAACAAGGATTGAGAAGTGAGAGAGGGGGACAGAGAGAGAGATACAGAGGATTGCAATGTGCACAACTTGGCAAGCAATTACTCTGATTTCAATTAGTTAGTGTTATTTGGGGGGGGGGGGGCTATGGCAACAACAACAATAACTAGAAAATTCCATTCCAGCCAAGAAGAGCATCACTGAGCCTGAAGCTTGCTAAAGACCACCTTGACACTACTGGAAAAATGTTTTGTGGGCTGATGAAACTAAGGTTGAACTGTTTGCAGAACATGCAGCTCTGTGTATGGTATGGTGTGAAAAGGGCTCTGCAAACCAACATGAAAACATCATCCCTGTGATGGATGATACAGCAGACCAATGACCCTAAACATCAAAATAAATCTACTACAAAATGGCAAAGAAAATCAACCTGTTGGAGTGGAATCATCTGAAGGGAGCAGTTCACACCAGACATCCTGAGAATGTGTCTGAGCTGAAGCAGCTCTGTAGGAGGAACGGTCCAAACTTCCTCCTGAACATTTCAAACTATTAAAAACACATCAGTGCCCCACAATATTGCACTGGGTTACATGTTCCTTCATTTCCATGAACACACTCACTATATTTTATTTTGACTTGATTCCACATATACCATCCTGCTGCCGTAAACAGTCACTAACGCACCAAATGTGTATTCACTGACATCTGAAAACAGTCCTTAAAAAATGCACTATTTCCTTCCTCCTTAAAGTAACATTTTCCAAACCTACAGAGCCCAGCTGCTCTGTTTAGCATTTATGTGGTGTATCTTTTTATAGTGTAGCCAAAACAAATCCGTGGCCTAAATAAAAAACAGTCTTACGGCTGGGATACTGATACCATGCTATGAGCACCCGCGACCTGTTCTCATGCTGCAGGCACAACATGAGTGGTTTTCCACACTATGATCGGACACAGTGAAAGAAGTAATTCACCTTGATTACATGCTTGAGATTTGTTCTCACAAACTCCAATAAGAACCCCCCCCATCTGAAGATTTGGCTGTTCCCAAAACTCATCCACAGAGCAGAAACCATTGTGTAGACTAATTCTAATGTAATTTTCAATGTAAAGAACAGTACTGCAAACTTGGGTGACAAATAAGTTCATCCTGTGGTTCACCAGTAGAATGCTTTTAATGAGCAGTAACAGCAGAGTGTTATTTCCTGTGAATTTCATGTGAATGGATACATAATTAAAATAGTTACTAGTGCCCATAACAAAAAAACTACCTGAGAGTTACAGGATGTAAATACACTGAATTCCTGTTGCCTGAAAAAATGTGGCTATAAACAGAATCAGAAATGGGGTGGGGCAACCTGGTGGCCTTGGTTTCAGCTGCAGACTTTGAATGGTAACGACCACTTAAGAGAAACACTGAACAAACCAGAGAAGAAGAAGGTCATAGAGATACTCCAGATAGTAATGAAAGGTCAAAAAAACCTGATGGAGCTATAGTTTTGTGTGTGTGTGCGTGTGTGCGTGCGCGTGTGCATGTGCATTCACAAGCCTGTGGGTATCTGCACTGTGTTTTTTTTTGTTTTTTTTGTTAGCAAACGGAAGTGAATGTTGTTTTCTCTTCCAAATTCTGTAGCGCTTAAGTCAGAGATATGAGAATAGCAGCAGAGCAGCAGTCAGGCCTGTATCTTGTGTGTGTGTGTGTGTGTGTGTGTGTGTGTGTGTGTGTGTGTGTGTGTGTGTGTGTGTGTGTGTGTGTGTGTGTTGACAGTCTATATCTCAGTCCATGTCCAGACCCCCTGTCTCAGAGGAAGGGCAGGATATACAGAGAGTAATGGCACTCAAAAACATGGCATCACCCATTGTTTTCCCTCATTATTGTAACTGGGGGCTGCCATTGTCTTAAAGTGAGCAGCATTATCTCTTTTGTGTTCTTCCTCTCTGTCCTGCCTCATCCCCAGTGTCTTTACATGTCTACTCCTTCATCCCCTCATCCCTCGCTTTTCTTTTCCTTCTTCCCACTCTCTGTCTCCACCCTGTCACTCTCTCACTGTTTTCTTTCCTTTTCTTGCCTTTTGTTTCTTTTTCCTTGTCTCTATAAATCAGTGCTGTTACTATCAGTTGCTTTTTAAAACAGCTACCCAGTCCTGACGAGCTTAATAAAGTTGTTGTTGAAAGCTCCCAGCCTCTCTCTCACTCCCCCCCTCTGTGTCAACCATGCAGCTGGGAGAAGCGGGTGGACCAGCAGGGCAGATTCTACTATGTGGACCACAACACCAGAACCACCACATGGCAGAGGCCCACGGCCGAGTCGGTGCGCAACTACCAGCAGTGGCAGAGCCAGCGCAGCCAGCTGCAGGGCGCCATGCACCAGTTCAGCCAGCGTTTCCTCTACCAGGTACTCCAGGTCTTCACTGCTCAAGTTTACGTGCACATTATGCTAGTATACATGAGATAATGAAACGTCGTCCAGGCGAAGGTAACAGGGATTTGTTTTTTCATTTGAGGTGCATTTGTACCCCAGGAATGACAATACCACAACATGTGCTATTTACAAAATCAGCTTATACAGCTTTCCTGAAAAAATTGGTATGTTTACCAGAGAGCTGGAGTCAGTGTTTTAGCCAACATCCTGTGATGTTTGACATGGAGGACAGAAATCTCTGTCAATAGCTGTGTATCAACCATAGAGCGTAAATAAAGATGGACGTAGCCTTCATGATGTCACCCACAGGTTTCTGAAGAGCAATTTTGAAGCTCAGAGTGAGCTGCCCCACCGTCGCCATCTTGGCAGTGTCTGACTCTGCCTCTAACTCCTAGCTAATCCAAAAATGGTCAAAGAGGAGGGGCATATATGGTGCCCCACTTCTTTCTTTATGGCTTGCCAGTTTGTGGCAAGCATATGCTTACCCACCTGTCACTCAAAGAGGCCACGCCCTCAATTCTCCATAACTTTAAGCCTTAATAAAATGTAAACAGGTGAGTTATATAAACAGTCATGAAGGAGGAAATTAGCTTTAGAGACCAAAATTGTTTTTGTACCAGGCTGTAAACATGTTTATTTCTGCTGTAAAGTTGGACATTTTAACATGGGAGTCTATGGGGATTGACTCAGTGTTGGAGCCAGACTCTAGTGGTCATTAGAGGAACTGCAAGTTTTGTCATATCAGTGTTGGCTTCATTTTTCAGCCTCGGAGGTTGATGCTTGGTATCAACTTGAATGATAAAACAAAAATGACCAGATGAAAATTTTACAACAACTTAGCAGAGTCTCGAGGGAAGATTGTGCACCACTGCCTCACAACCTCCTAGTGAAACTAGACTGTTTAGAAAGATAGAACCAACGTTGCAGTTCTTGAGACAACAATACCATCATTTGAGTTGTTTACCTCGTTCTTATTTGTTTGTCACTGCTCTTTTTGAATTTTTGTTTGGTGGAATTAAAGCCACAATATGTGGAATTTTGGTTGATGGAGGAAACAACTGCGAGCCGGTGATTCTAGTTTGTTACGACCACTGGAGGCACCAAAGACAGAAATTCCACAGATAGCTACTTTAAAGTGGCATTATTCTGTTTTTTCAGCCAAGGCAGAACTCCACAACAAGCTAAGTATCGCCACCATCTCCTGAAATGATATCAGGCAACATGCTCCTCTTTGTTTACCAGGTAGTTGCTATTTGTCTCTTTGTCCTTTGGTGCTGGACATATAGTGTCCAGTGGGTCTATCTGAAAACAGCTACCTGCTGATGCTACATATGAGGCTAAAGAGAGCAGTGAAATCAAAAAGATGAACTGAGAGATTCTAAAACAGCCAAGAGGAATTGCAGAGTTGGTAATTATTCTCTTTGAGTTCATCACTATGAGTGACACCTTTCATGTTACACAACATCTTCACCAGTTAACATTAACTCCAGCTGGCTGATGTTAGTGGCATCAGGATACATTATTGATACTGTGGGAACTTTAACAGAGATGTCTCAGGTGACATCTCCGGGGGGTATTCCATCAACGTCCCTACGGAAATCTGCACTTACTTGAAAAAGCCTGGTTTGAATTAACGTCGACTTTCAGACGACAAACAGTTGATTGTCGATCATGTCACAGAAAGAAGGGAAAACGAGCCGTCTTCTTCTCAGCAGTGGAGCAAAACCTGCTGATTGTCACCCGTCCTGTATAATACAAGATTCTCCTGTATTTGAAAATAAAATGCATTCAATAGCTACAGGCCGCAATTAGTCCGTAATTTTTGTACGCATCATTTAATTTATAAACTATGCTGTGAATAATGTAATGTCAAGTAAAACCAAACCAGTTACAGCCTACAGGTGGATTGTAGAAGTTTATCAGTGAGCAGTAGATTGACGAGCTCTGTGCTATGAGAAAATACACGTATGCTCAGCTTCTTCACGTAAAGTCAGTAGTACGGCGCCCCGATAGCTCGCCTGACAGAGCACATACTATAACAGCTTTATCCTAACCGAATGGCACAGGTTCGAGTCCTGCCTGTGGCCCTTCATGCATGTCATTCTCTCTTGTGGCTATCAGAACAAAGACCAATGTGTCTATTTCCAACTGTAGCCTATATTATAGTCTTTGTTAGCCTATTTTACACAATAACCAATATAGGTAACAAGGCAATACTCAGTAAGTTGATCATGCTAAAATTAAATCCATTCACTTAGATGTGGGACTGAAGGTTAAGATAGTTATTAGTGCCACGGGTGCTCAGCTCTGAGGCACTCCTCTCAGCTATTCTAGCTGTAGAGGAGCCTCTATTATATTTAGTGCCATGGGTGCTCAGCTCGGGGCGGAGCCCCGAGGCATCTATTAATATTCCTTCAGGCTTATTATTATTCTTCCGCCAAATTTTGGTGCGTAACTCCTCCCGCAGCTTTGAGAAAACCCCGGTAATATATGCATCAAAATGTGCGTCTTGATCCCGAAAGAGGTGCTATGACTTTTGGTGTTAAAATTCCAATTTTTCCCAAAGTTATTCCCAAAATACTGGGAATAAATAATGCATTAGGAATGCATTGGAATTTTCTTTAAAAACCCACAAAATTTCACCTTTTTTCTACAAAATTTCACCTTTTTTCTGAGTCACCCAGCTCTCTCATACCTGCACGTAGAAATGTGATTCAAACTATAAAACGGAGGAAAACTTCTGCTCTCTCCAAAACACAGCAACTGTTTTTACATAACATGTAAACTTTTCAAACTATGAGCACTCAAAGGAGGAGTGGAAATCACTTTTTCTTCAAAGTTAGAGTGACAGCGTCAGTTGGCTAGAGTGCGTGAAGCAGTAAAAAATAACCTTTATTTTTATTTTTAACTCGAGCTCACGGCCAAACCGTAAAAAGGAGACAAATAATTCTTTCTGAAAATGTAGACATAGTTGTTGGGATTCATAAAATGTAACTTTGACAGGCAGGGTCTGCACAAAATTTAAATGGGGGTGCCGAGTCCGGCAGCAATACCTGTCTCACTCTCATTGACACCTAATGTAAACGTTTTTTTCTTTCAAAAGAATCTCACTCTGTCTTCGCACTGAGCTTACTCACTCATTTTAAGGAATATCTGAATAAAATAGAGACTGTAAGAAACTTCTGGCTTCAGTGTCTGTCACGGTGTTTTCGGTTTTTGAAAAGAAGTAACGGTTTTCTCATAATTTGCAATTGTTTTAAGCCATGTAGAAGCCAAATTCTGGGCAGATTTTCACATTGCCATGGCAACGGCAGCTCCTGACCTGTGTGCGTGTGTGCGTGCCTAGCAACCAGATAACCAACTCTCCAAGCTCCGCTAGCTTTACATTAGCCGCATGTTAGGTCTTAAATTACATTTAGTTAGGTCTTAAATATGTAAGTCCATTTACTGCTTCCTTTGTTGCTTTTCTTTTTGTTTTGTTAAATGAGTGAATGAAGTTGTGACGGTCTCCGCTGAGACAGAGGAGAGGAGAAGCTACTAGCCCTCTCTCGCTGTCACTTCTAGTCGCGTTGCTCTCCTCCCCAGTAATGTTAAATTTAGCACCGAAAAAAACATAATAGTGGTAATTTAAATAGCGGTTCATGGGATTTATTAACCCTCAGGGGTCCCTCTGTTCTTTTTGGACATTTTCTTCACTTTTCTTTTTTGATTAGCTGATCATTTTGGCTGTGTTACAGCTGAAGGTATGGATTTCTGCAAGAAAGTGTCTTTTTTGACATATTTTTAAAATCTAATGTCAGTTACTGTTACAGGTCTATTATACACTGGTAACACATTTTGTACCCTCTGGGGTTCCTCGCGTCCAAAAAAGGACACACAAAGAAAATGCTATAAAATCATCATATATCAATATTTTTTCTGCTTTTTTTTGCATACATCTCTTAAACCACTTCAGTTCTGCTCAAACCTACCAAATGTTTATTAGTTTTCAGGATTTTAACCCTTTAAATGCCAGTTTGAAGACATGTTGCCTCTTGTTTTATTAAAAAAAAACAACACAGAATATGAGATATATCCCACATAATACATGATGGAGGGATGTGACATTGTTTTATATCAGAGTCTTTTATATCAAGACATTTCTCAAAACCAGAATATGATCAGGGTGACTTTTGAACACTGGAAATAAATCATGTACTCATCCCGGCAGTAGCCCCCGTGGCACTCAAAATTTCCCTGGAATTTTCTAGTTTATTTTATAATTCATAAATATAATTGATAGCCTACATTATTAATATTACAATGCACAATTTAAAATCTCTGCATAAATAACTATATCAATCTATCCTGTATAATTCATACATTCAACATACTGCTACACATTTAAAGAACAAATGCTGAGGAAAAAAGTATCAAACTATCCTTTTGTATTTAAGCCAACTGAAATCTAAATCTAACGACAGACATGACAAAAGTGATATGAGACACACTGTCTTTTGAGATTCTATTTCCAGCCGTTCAAAACTTATTGACAGCTACATTAAGCTTGTACAGTACAGTACTTACATTAAGCTATTAACATTGTTAGCCTGCTACGGAGCAGGCTAATTCAGCAGTATCAGTTACCATGGTTACTGAGCAGGGAATCCAATAAGCCACAGTAATGATACGGAACTCTCACTTATATTACAGAGACTTAACAAAACAAGCCAGGATTTTCCTTTACCTGCCTTGATGGATTAGAGTCCTGGAGTCTGTCATCTGCACGATTCTTTTTTTTCTTTGTCTCAACTTGTTATATGCTAAAAGGCTCATTGATGCTTTCAGCTGTCAATCAAATATTGTGAATGCTTTTTCTTTTTTTTTCCTTTTCCAGTTTTTGTTACTGTCTGAATGTCTGATGGTACCACTCTTTGTCTGTTTAGCCATGGTGGCTATCACTGCTCGTGCTAAATGCCCACTTCCTGAACTGTTTATTTGAAACCAGCCAGAAAAATTAAACAAATCCTGTGCAGCAGAGGACTAACCCAGACCCAAACCCAAGCAAGACACTGGAAGTTTCAGTTTAAGTTTTGTATCCTCAAAGTTAAACACATCAGACATTATGTTTTGAGTTGTGTGTTTTCTAGTTTTCCCACTTCTTCTGCAGCGTCACACATTACTGCTGGGTAGAGTTTCTCTGTTTCAGCTCACATCAGTTAGAGTGACAACGGTGATTTACTTTGTTTAGATTTGCGTTTCATCCTCACACATGCACCTCAGGCCTTAAAACAATCTATACAAGTTTTAAGTAAGTTCAGCGTTGGATGCAACACAGTGCGGTTTAAGTCATTGTACCAACTGTCACCAGACGCCGTCTATGGGGTTGGGGGTGGGTGGGTGGGGGCGGGGTTAAATAGATGTTATTTGAGACTTGTTTATAGCATTTTTCCAGTGGAGTCAGTCAGTGTTCGGCCGTCTCTCTCTGAC
Source organism: Seriola dumerili (assembly GCF_002260705.1). Classification (NCBI taxonomy): domain Eukaryota; kingdom Metazoa; phylum Chordata; class Actinopteri; order Carangiformes; family Carangidae; genus Seriola; species Seriola dumerili. The sequence goes on from NW_019175945.1 coordinate 324,576, forward strand.
AGTCACCGTCCTCTCAGTGAAGCAGCCAAGGTCAAACTGCATCGACTGTAAAAACCTAAGGGACTAAAACAACAGAGCTTTCTCAATGAACCATTAGTAAAACCAGCCTTAAAATTCTTACAGGCCTCTATAAAAACACTCCACCCTGCACTCTGTGTACTAGTGTTTCAGTTTTTATGCAATTTATGTGTGCACTTGTGTCTACAGTTACGTTTGTCTTTGTTTCTTTCTCTGTATCTCGCTGTGGCTGTTTGTGTGTTTGCAGTGTGTGGTATTTGGTCATTGTGTAGTTGTTGTCATTGAAATGACCTTTACCTGGTACATTATACCCATAAACCATCATCCATCATCCTTTTCTTTAACTCGTATTTCCAAATAATGCTGTCAGTGTAGTGACGATGTCTGTCTGTGGTCAGGGTTCAAATTCTGAACAAATGATTGAAATGTTCAGCAGAAATGTATTATTTAGGTCCATCAAAAACATTCAGCGTTCAAAACCAACTTTTTTGTTCTCAGCAGATTATTGAAGTGAGTCGTTTAACTTCCATCTGACATCTGGGCAGTTAAGCGTACGAGCAGCAGGAACAGAACTGCTTTGTGAAAAACATCAGAACAAGTGAACTTAAAACGTTAACAGGTGTTGAGGTCGGTAACTTCCACTGATTTATTGTCAACTGGCATTTACAGTAGCTCTTGGCAGGTGATGCATTTGGTCCCTGGTAATATTATTACTGTTTACTTTATTGATTGTAATACCAATGTTATTACTGTAACTGAAGTGGCCTTCTGTTAATGCTTCCATTTCATTTCCATTCACATTTACTCATTGACAAATGCTTTTATCCAAAGCAGCTTGGCAGTGAGGGACAACACTAAAGCTTCACACGTCCTGATGGAAATATTCAAATCACATGAATGGGAAGGAGTCAGGAGAGAACGATGCACTCGCTTCTCTTCTCAGACTCAATATCAAACTAAATGTTGGACCAGATTCGTTTTTCCGGCTGCTCGTGTTAAAACCATATAAAACACTCCTGTATTTGAGAAGTTAGCTTTGTTAAATGAACAAAAGAAAACAGTGTTGCAGGAAAAAAGTGTTTGTATTCCTTAGCATAGTGAGGTATCAAAAAAAACTTTAATATTGTCATTGAGCCATTTTCCTCTGGAGGACTTTGATATAACATGTAGTTACTGTTACAGATTCTTCTTGTTTCTTCTGTTGTCTTCCTGGTTTAGAGACAAATTCCTGCGTCTAGGTTTTGGCAGAGCTCAGGATGTGATGCGAAATGCCAGCAAAGCAAAGGCCACTACAACCAGTAGTTTAATACTTCACTTACCCACCAAACAGCACATAAAATGACAGAGTTATAGTTGCTTTTATAATGATGTATCTCCAAAATATCCCTTTTTGTAAAATACAGTGGATATGCTCACAGGGTTCCTTAAAGCTCAGATAACAGGTTGCTACTTTCTTGCTGTAGAAAAAGGCTCCTTAAAAAAATCTGAATGATACCTAACCCTGTTCTTCTCCTCTGAACACCTTCTACCTTTGGATTAAAACATCGTTACTTAAGTAAGATTTTATCCGACTCATTCATGTGCAGCTTTATGATGCATTTTGATGACAGATGACAGATTTGATGATGCTAGCAGAGATAACTATTTGACTCCCTGTATCTGGGTTTAGCTATTTTAGCTCAGTCAGACAGGGAGGACCATGTTTAACGATGTGGATAATTTAAAAATCAAGAAGAAGACTAACCGGAGTGTGACTAATGGCCAGGTGACCCTGTATGTAAACATTTCCAGTGATGTCAGATTTCATGTGTGAGGTACGAATGAGTAATCAAACAAAAACACAGTTATTAGCGGCGTTGGGATGAATTCAGGCGTTCATGTCACTCGAGGCGGAGCCGTCCGCGGTCTGTCCTCGCTGGGACAGAGACATTCAAGTTCATTGCAAGCTGGAACCTTCGCCTCCTCCCTCCCTCCCTCCCTCCCTCAGTGTGTGTGAGAAAAGCCAATAGGCAGGTCTGCCCTCCATGCTGATAATACACTGCTCTGTCTTGGAATGCCCACACTGCTGATAGCAGGGACTATTTATGGCCCCAGTGTGTGTGAACAAGGAAACACACATAAAAGAGCTCATAGTTAAACTGTGAACACAGCAACATGTTCCACTGCCCGACTAACACTATAAAAAATAATTACTCAAACTTAATTCATAATTACTATATAACAATCATTTATCAGCCTCTCGTGCCTTGAAACACCAGGACATGTCAGCTTCCTTTACTGTGTGTGTGTGTGTGTGTGTGTGTGTGTGTGTGTGTGTGTGTGTGTGTGTGTGTGTGTCGTTATGTGGTTATAAATGTGTGTGTAGGTCCCTATTGTTAAAGCACAGGCTCTCCGTGTGTGTGTGTGTGTGTGTGTGTTTGAGCAGATGTGTTCACAGGCCTGTAATGTTGAGGTCAGGTGCCACATTTCTTTTCTGTAACACATGACAACCAAAGAGGGTCAAGGGGCCGGTAGTCCTCTTAAATGAACCATGGTGCTGTACATGGACACACACACACACACATACACACACACAAACACACATATGTTGTGCGAAATTGTATCTGTGCAAACTCATGAACACAAGCAGCAGAGCAGCATTGAATGTTTATACTTTAGTTACACACGGACAGATACACACTTTCTAGCTGGTCCACGGTGGTGGTGTGTGTTTGTGTTTGCAGAGTAATTGCAGCTCGTTAGGAACCCCAGAGAGAGCAGCCTCAGAGTCATTAACTGCCGTTTCCGCCCAACACCCCCACCCCCCATCCCCCTTCTTCTACCTCTGCCAGTCTCTCTCTGTTCCTTTACCTCCATCCTTTCCTTAAACCCCACCCACCGATCTGTTCCCTCTCCAAAATCCCCCTTTTGTGCATCGCACTAAAATGTCTTTGCTTTTTATATCGGCTCATTTTTGATAACTTGTGCCTCTTCATCTTTCTTTTTTTTTTCTGTTTTTACCACTCTTCACCCTCTACCCTCAAATCGGTCCTCAACCCCCTCCTCTTACCTTCCTCCCTCCCCTCCCCCTTCCCCTCTTGCTCTCTGACTTTCTGTCCATTCTCGCTGGAACAAGGACCCTTAACAGCACCACCTGAATCAGCCCTGTGTTTTATCACTTGCAGCTCTGAACAGAAAAGTCACACACAACCACACGGCTGCATGTCACTGGTGTTTACACACAACCCGTCAGTGCTCGGATTTCCAGAAAGCACTTTTGTAAGTGGTTTTTTATGAATGGACAATGAACATAACTTATGGAAACTGCACTGATGTTGTGTTAACGTTATGTTAAGAGGAAAGAAATAAAGAGTCCTTTGACGCTACAAGTGCAATTTATGTTAGTTTTAGACCTTAATAGAAACGTCTCTATGATAAAACTGAAGGACTGTGTCTGAGCAGATTATGTTCTTCTGCATGTTACAATCTTATATTTAAGATACATGCAGCTGTATTCACACCTTAAAGTTGCTTTCTGACATTTTCCAAATCGCACTAATAGGCCAACAAGAGATCATTGGTTTACTTGATGTTTTTAGCCTATATGTGTTTACATTTTGGTGACAAGTGACATTAAATGAATGTTCCTGTTTGCTGGGTGCACAGACAAGTCTCACTGCATTATTATTAATACTGACAAAAAGTTAGAACCCTGATGTTTTCTCAGGAAATTCCTGGAGTTATAAGGAGCCTCTTGTTTCTCCGACTTGTATACAGTATTTGCCTTTATTAGCAGTGGACATCAGAAGTAATGATGTCCTCTGGAAGTGTATGTCACATTGAATCTAAAAATATATGCATCATGTCTGTGTTAACTGAGTTATGAAAAGAAAAAAGGACTCAAAATTTTTGACACAAGTCGTGGCAATCTGGCACTAAGGGTTTTAAAGTAGTTTATCTGCCTCCATGAGCTGTTTGAAAAAACATAATTGGTGGTTTTCTAACATTGTTGTGGAGAGACTAAATCAGACCAATTTTTTTTTTTTTACTGTTTAATGGTTCACTCTTCAAGTAAAACTACCTCATACCTGTTGAATTCTTCCTACAGACAAACATTTTCTGCTGAGGTTAATCAAGCTGAGCGGTTGGATGCTGTTCCTCGGTCTGCCATTTTTTTATATTGGAAGAAAATCTTAATTTACCCAGAATTCATTGTACCACAGTCCATCTTAAGATAGTCAAGAACTAAACTGCTTCGTGCAACAGATGAATTCAGACTCTGAAGTCTGACTGTTGGTTATGTCTAAGACACAGTCAGTCTGTCTTTGTGAAAGCAGCTCCTGAACTCTGCCATGCACCTGTCCCTGTCACCTCACGCAGTGTCTTTGCCTTATGTCTCTCTCATCTCACCGGGCATTTAGTTTCTGGGGATGTGTGGATAATGTTTGAGTGCATTTTCCGGATGAATATTAAGACTGATGCTCGTTCACATAGAAACCTGTAAAAGATGAGCATGGAAGTTCATCAGAAAATCCAACTCAGTGGTTCGCTCACTAGATTTTTCTGAGCTTATTAATTAATCAACAGAAAATTAATGCGAACTGGTTTGATTGTCAATTAATTGTCATTTCTCCTTTGAGTAGAACAATGCAAATGTTCAGCAGCACAAATACTGAGTTGGAGTTAAAACACTCTTAAAACACAGACGAGGAACAAAGTTTCAAAGCTGGATCAGTCTGAAACAGATGACTTACCACTTTTTCAAAGTGTTTGAATGACTGATGAACTCACTGACCTCCTGTTTTTCACTTTCTCTCCTGGTGTAGACAGAGCTGCCTCTCTGCTCTCTGCAGAGCTGGAAAACAAGTGGTAACTAAAGTTTACAGCTGTATAAATGAATAGTTAATCTTCAGTAATGTTGAATGACTCTGGAGCCGCTGTGGCGGTGAACGTGTTCTAACATGTCACCAGCTGAAATCGCCATTTTCACCTGTGGTGCCTTGAAACAGGCCTTTATGGCATATTCCTTCCAGATCCATAACACCCAACCTTTATTTCACACGTTTCTGCCAACATGCTGCTTTTCCCTCTCTTCCTCTCCCTCCCTTGTTTTCTCAGTCTCTCTTTCTTTTCCTCCCTCCAGCCTCGCTCTGTCTGGAAGCTGCTGAGGAGCTGAATGGTCAGAGCCAGGATGAAGTCATCATGTCTTTATATCATTATATTCTCCTTTTACCTTTTTTAGTCACAGAAAACCCAAAAGGGTGGGGTTCAGGGGCATAGATTGGCTGTCGGTGCTAGCGACACACACACATACACACACACACACACACACACACACACACACACACACACACACACACACTCCCTTAACCCCTGTTATGTGCCCACTCTTACTCCTCCAGCAGACCCAGTCCTTTCCATCCCAGCTCCCTCAGAGTTTCCATGACAGAGCCACTTTAAATGGGCACAGTCACATTTCTTTTTGGGAAATGCTGTGTAAAGTGACGTTGACACTCGGTAGATAATACTCTGTGGCTTCTCAGGAAATAATTGTCACTTTTGTGGTGCAACATGTCTCAGTGAAAAAAAACCTTTGAAGCTCCACCAGCCTTCAGTTGGGAAACACTGCTTCTTTTCACCTCAGTGTACCAAAAAAAAAAAAAAATGCTGATTTTATGAATGCATCATTTATTTATTTGTCCCCATTGAGTTTTCTTTACAATCACAAAATATTGCTCACAATGGACCCACCTTTTTATTTACAGCACCACTGGAACACTACCTGTAACCAGGGTAACGTGTTGTCATTAGAGGTGCCAGCACTGTGCTTCAGTGGTACAGTTAATGATGCTGAAGTTGTTGGTGACACACCTAAAGCCGAGCGTGTGATAAACATCTTCCAGCAAGAAAAACCATCAGCAGCCGCTAATTCCTAACAAGCGTCTTTTCAGCTACTTTTCCACTCGAGCTAATGCATTCATGTGTGTTTGTGTGTGTGTGTGTGTGTGTGTGTGTGTACTCCAACATAAGAACGTACACATTGACTGTTTGCCTCCGACAAACTTTCCACACCATGGCATACACACACACACACACACACACACACTTTTTTGTGTATATGAGTGCAGGCTGAGTAAACCCCACAGTGGTTTCCAGGCCCAGGGTGAATAAAGGTGCCTTTTGTCAGACCCGGGGTGGGTTGGGGCGGCGGATGAGGAGGCGGGGTGGGTGGGGTGGGGCAGGGGGGTGTCCAGTCTGGAACAAGCATGAATGTTCCCTCAGTTCCCTCAGACATCGCACTTCCCTGCCTACTTTCACAGCAGCGCTAGAAGAGAGCAAGAGAAAAGAGGAGGAGGACCACAGGGTGGGGTAGGGAGGGGTGCCAGGGTGGAGGAGGTGGTAGGAGTGGGAGGTGGGGTGTATTTGAGGAGGTGAGCGGGAAGCCGGGGGGGTGGGGCTTGCATCCAGCCAGTGAGCTCATTGGAACAGCGTTGTTGTTTTATCCTCCTACCGAGCGTGTAGTTTTTGGAAGGCATACGAGCTGCCGGGCAGCCAGCTCCCTCAGTCGCCCCTCACTGCAGCAGCAGAGAGGAGCCACCCCCACCCTTTTCTGCCCTTAACACTTACACACACACACACACACTCTCACACACACACACACACACACACACACACACACACACATACACATACATACATACACACACACAAACACACACACACACATGAACACTGACTTCAGCAAGCCTGACACAGGTATCATCCTGATTTTGTGAGTTAGTGAGGTCTCAGACTTTACCTCACATGTCTGATGCTTGATCTTATTACCAGGATTTTGGACGCCGGCACTGAGTGAGTTTTACTGGCTTTTTTCTTACTCATCTGCAACCTCAACGGTTTTCCCTCCTTTCTGCATTTTTTTTGGGTTGTTTTTTTTTTTTTCCCCAAAACTTTTCCTTCCTTTCCTGGTCCTCGCACGGTGGTAAAAACCTGACAGAGTGACAGACGCCGTACAACAAGGAGGTGAGAGGAGAGAGAAGAGAGACAGAAAGGTGACCTAACTGGATTTGTTTTGTCTCTCTCTGTTTCTCCCTCAGCCGTCTGGTGCTCCGCTGGAAAATGACCCTCTGGGCCCGCTGCCTCCTGGATGGGGTAAGTTTGCCTAACACACTCTTTGTACCTATACCACAGGCAGAGATGGTCACAGTGAGGGGCGCTAAGGTGTCCGTATCTGCTGGACGTGTCTGTTGTTGAAATAAACCTGCTCAGTCAGGGCTGGACTCTGGTGTCGGAGCTGTTTTCAGTCAGAACCTGCAGCTCTCACCAGTCTGGCGGAGGTATTTTTGACGACTCTTGCCAGTAGTCAACAGTGAAGCTCTGCAATTTGTCAAGATATAAACACTGGGTTCTTGATTTGGTCATTTTAGGTCATTTCTGCATGCAGCTGTGAGGGAGTGAGGTTTGGGTGAAGTGTTGCAAAATGTTTTCAGCACCACAGCGTTGTTTGTGCGAACGGAACCCTGTGTACATTTTGATGAGAAGACTTTGTGCAAAATTGGAAACAAAGTTGGTTGTGTGGCTTTTTTATTTCTTGGAGGCTGCTCCTCGTCAAGCAGGTCAGTTGTTAACTGACTGATTCATGTCTTCACTCCTGGATCTGATTATTATCATTCTGTGATAAAATGTCTGGTTTCTGCTCATGTTATACCAATTCATCACTGTATGCGCTCCCTTTACTCTAAAGTCCACAAATTACAGAGGCCACATTATTGATGGGACTTTTCATCATCCAGCTTTTTCCCAAATGAGTAATGTAATCAGATCCACGCAGAATCATCTCACACACATTCATTCATAAAGGAACGCCGCTGGCAGCTCCCGTCCCTCCGACATTTTCACAGACTTCATCACACAGCCATGTTCTCTCCAGAAACCCTCACTCCCTGCCCATGATGCCTTTTCAACATGTTGCGGTACCTCAAGACGAAAAACCTCAATTATATCACTGGCTCAGATTTGCTTCTCTGGCGCACTCTTTTTTTTTTTTTCTTTTTTTTTTTTCAGCTGTGGTTGCTTCCCTCGCATTTTTTTTTTTTCAGGCTCAGATTCAAGAAGACAAAGATGGGAGAAAAGAGGGAAAGATGGAGGAGAAGGAAAAGGGACATTGGCGAATGAAAGAAACTGGGGCGGGGGGGTGAACTGGATAGTAAAGTGGGGGTGGAGTGAGTCAAGCTAGTAAGAGTTGCAATGTGAGCACTACTGTTTCTGGGCCCTCCACACACTCCTGTTAATGAGAAAAAGATGTCAGAGTGATGGAGGGAGGAGGATGGGGCACCAGCTACTCTCTCTTGAGACCAGTGGCCTACCATACACACACACACACACACACACACACACACATCCAACATTTTACATACATTCATACAATGTAGTTCTGTGTTTAAAGTGCTCCCAACCTTTTTTGAAATGAAATCTTGACTTCCTATTTCATATTTGCCCTGAACACTGCGTCACTTTAACGTTCAGACCGCAGCCTTAAATCCACACACACTGAGGTTTACCCTGGTGAGGTATTCAGATCAAGCCACAGTGAAATACCACACAGACTCGCTGGTTTTCTGTCATGGGGGTGTGAATTTTTTTTTTTTTTTTTTTTTTTTTCTCTCTTCATCCCAAAAGAGAGAGTGAGTCCAGTTGCTACCAAACACACAGTCAGGTGATCTCTTTGATCCCTCTCTGTTTGTTGCGGAGTTTATCCAGTTTGTAAAAATCCTCCCGCAAATACCGTAAAACTTGCTCTTCAAGGTGCCGTTGTGTTTGTGTCCACAGAGAAGCGTCAGGACAATGGCAGAGTGTATTTTGTCAACCACAACACACGGACAACACAGTGGGACGACCCGCGGACCCAAGGGTGAGTATATGGAGCTAGCAGAAGAGCTAGTGTGTGTGTGTGTGTGTGTGTGTGTGTGTGTGTATGCGCACATGCGTGCCCGCGCATGTGCCTGCTTGTTAGATGGTACTTGGTTGCTTTGGGTGTTTGCTCGTGCAGAAGAAGATCTAATCATCAAACACAGTTGCTCTGACGACAGACATGTCATGGCATTTAATTTGACAAATTCTCTGAAGCAGGGAAATTTAAATGAGTGAGCAACTGTTCAGAGCTGGAAAAACTAAAAGGAATTTAGCTTCAGTCTGTTTGGGGATCTAATCAGCGATTAATTGGAAACGGTTTTGGCTCTAATCAGATCTTCTGTGATCGATCTGCTGCTCATTTGATCATTCTTCTGCCATCACCCTCTGTTTCTTCGACATTTTAACACTTCCTGGACTTTTAAAATAATTTTTCTTCTCACCTTCACTCATTTATTTGTTATGAAGTAAATTTCATACATTTCAGATTGGAATCTTCTGTCCTTTTTTTGTAATTTAAATGGTCAGGCTGTGAACCTGCAGGGCGTCTTCATCTCTGTATGCCATGATCAGAGCGAGCTGGACATGTGCTTACTGGCTCCAGTTTATGCCTCTCATCTATTAACATCCACACGGGTGGTTGTTCAACACTTAGTGATGTTCTCAAGGTGTTTCCAGAATTCTCAAAGACTCTTCAAAACGTCTGGATGAAAATATTAAAAGTAGAAGAAGAAAAAAAAAGAAAAAAAAAGCTTGATCCCATTTCCTTAGTTTCTTTATAATCAAAGATGATAAACAAAGATGGTAGCTGTGAATTACATATGTTTGTACAACCTTTTGCATTTTATTATCTTATCAGTTGATTTTCTGCATTGATGGACTGTTCCATTTTCTGTATGTCAATGGGAGCTGGAGCTGACACTGGACGAGAGGTAGGGTCAGAGAGAGAGAGAGACAGACAACCCAGAACCCAGAACCCAGAACCCAGACCCGTCTTGCTGTGAGGCGACAGTGCAAACTACTGCCTCTATACTGATGTCGCTTTTTATTCTATTATATTTCCATACAAAAATAGTTGGTAATTACAAAATAAACAAAAGCATCATGTCGTTTTCGGCCTTGATAGAAAACGAGTGACAACTTGGAAAAAGGGATTCAAATCTTCTTTGAGGATTCATGAAAACCCCATAGACCAGCAGTAAGTGCTGTGCAATGAGTTTTTCAAAGATTGTTGGGTCTTTATGTTTCATAAAAACTGTTGCTTAGTGTGTAATGATAATATATGAGAGGCACAAACTGCGGCCAGGGTGAAACATGAACAGTATTGCTGTGAGTCACTTCTCCTTATAGTAAAATATAATTGTATAAGGGCTTCTCCTGCTGCAGGCCCCACTAGTGAAGGCCCTCTATACTTGATTCTTGTTTGATCTGCACTGGTTTGAAGCTGCATGAATAAGTCACACATGCCTTCAGAATCCTCAAAGGAGCTAAATTGCACCACGGCCAGCTCAGGTTTTTTACTTTAGCATCCAGGGCTTTATTTAGATCCACAGGTTGGCGGGGGAGGTGTGTTAGTTTCATCCCCAGGACGGGGCCCCTCCAGCTGGGATCGTGCTCACTGCCCTCTCCCTGTTGCAGGATGATCAAGGAGCACCCCCTGCCCCCGGGCTGGGAGATGAAGTACACCGCAGAGGGCGTCCGATATTTTGTGGACCACAACTCACGCACCACCACCTTTAAAGATCCCCGACCTGGGTTTGAGTCAGGGTAAATATTCTCTCAGCCCTTCCTCCCAAACCTGCTGTTTAAAAACACATTGAAGTCTCTCACAGACTGAGGACAGTCAGAAAAGCAAAACTGAACTTTTCCAATTTTCTAATTATTGCACAATGAATTTGCCTCATAACTGCAAATATTTACTTGAACAATCCCCTCATTTTGTGAAAGATCCTGAAAACTGTAAAACTTCATTTAAACGACATCGTTCTTTTCAGTTTTTATCAGTATCTTTATTGGCTCCATGTTCTATCCATTGCCTTTCATGTCTTTTCAAGGATTTCTGGCTATCAGCTTCAGTGTCTCAGATATTTAGCAACAACAAAAAGTCATATTTTATCACAGAACATGCTAGCACACACACATACACACTCTCACACACACCTCCTCCCCTCAGCCTGTGGATGTATGCTTTGCCTCGAAGTCTCAAATCTCACCACAAAGTCAGGAGAATGTGCAGATGTGCGACAACAGATCCACTGCAGACTGCACTTGCGTGTGTGTGTGTGTGCGTGCGTGTGTGTGTGTGTGCACTGGTGTTTGTGCCTTTCTGTGTTTATGTTCAGCATGCAAGTGTGTATTTGCTTGTGTGGTCGCTGCTGTAGTTGGCGTGATTTTCTGTGTGTGTGTGTGTGTGTATGCGTGTGTGTGAGTGCATCTGCAAGCTGCTTTTCATGCTGATACTTGAATGTATTTTAGGCTGGTGGTCATGGAGGGCTTCTCAAAGAGCCCTCATTGTTTTTACACTGGATCCTGAAAGAGTGCACGTCCACAGCCAGCACTCTGCTGCTGCGGTCCCCATTTCCTAACCCAGACCGAGATGTGGCTGGCAGCTCCTTCTTTCTCCTCTCACCCCATTTCACTCTCTCATCCCTTCCTCCCATTATCTGTCTAACTCTCTCTTTCTTTCTCTCCATGTCTCAGCCTCTCCAGTGCTGACAAGGCACATATCCAGCGTGTGTGTGTGTGTGTGCAGTGTGTTGGTGGAGCTTATACTAACACAGCTGCAGACCCGCACTCACCTCTGTCTTTGAGACCCACATCCATGGAGTGATTGTTTAGAGCAGCACGGCTGGTGTGAATTTAATATCCACTCTGAGTGTCTGGCTGCATCGGGGTTTCTTAAAGGAGCAGTTTGTGTTTCTGTTAATCAGCTGATCTCTGATCCATTTGTTGTAGATTATTACCTGTGTAACCAGAATTCCCCATGGATTTTGTTTAAACAGTGAAAACTTGACTGAATCCCCCCCCCTCTTTGTGTGTGTGTGTGTGTGTTTGTGTTGTGTGTGTGTGTTGTGTGTGTGTGTGTGTGCGTGTGTGTGTGTGTGTGTGTGTGTGTGTGTGTGTGTGTGTTTGCGCAGATCACGGCAGGGCGGTTCACCTGGCGCCTACGACCGCAGCTTCAGGTGGAAATACCACCAGTTCCGTTTCCTTTGCCATGTAAGTGTTAAGTCTGCAGCCACAGTCGACGTCTTCCTGTCCACACACCTCACCGTGATCTGTGTGTTGGTGTGTTACTGTGTGTGAGTTTGGGTCTGTCAGTTAGTATAGTTTCTAAGACTTTAGCCTCCAGCTCAGTGCAGTGGAAGTGAAGGGAATTTCATCACACATTACAGCAGTGTCTCTTTCCAGAGGGACTAACTTGTTGATATGCTCTCTCTCTCTTTCTCTCTCTGTATCTCTGTCTAGTCCAACGCATTGCCCAGCCATGTGAAGATCTCTGTGTCCAGACAGACGCTGTTTGAGGACTCATTTCAGCAGGTCAGAGACAAAACACACACCTCTGTTCCAGACTTCAGTATAACTACATCACCTTGATGAAGTGGGACGGTGCATACTGCAGAGGAGTGCTCATCACAGGACAAAGCAAACTCAAAAAATGACATAAATGTTTTAGTGTATGTTGAATGAATAAAGCAATGACAATGATTCTGTTGAGGTACAAACATTTAGTTCTACTGTCTTATGGTTGAACAAACGCGTCTCCAGTTTACTGTAATGCAGCAATGCATTTGTTGATAATATGGACGGATGGATGTTTTGTCATCAGATCATGAATGTGAAGCCGTACGACCTTCGCCGCAGACTCTACATCATCATGAGAGGAGAGGAGGGGCTGGACTACGGCGGCATCGCCAGGTGAGAGCAGCAACGAAACAAACACCTCTCTCCTCCTCTCACAGTCTGTCACTTTGTGTGGTTCTGCAGGTTTTTGTCTTTAATGCTGGTGACGGTGTTGGTGTGTTTTTGTCTGGACCTCTGCACCAGCTTCCTCCTCCTCTGGAACTGGCTTTAAGTTGAGGTTAACTGCAGAAACTATCTTTAAAGCTCACAAAGGGGGAGTGGGCAAAGAGGATTACAGTGTTCTTCACTGGAGGTGTTGAGGTGGCTGCTTTTCAAAACCAGACTTGTGTGTGTGAGGAGGAAGTTCTTGCTGGTCGCCAGCAGAGGTCACACATTAAATGACTGGATGCCCCTTTAAATGTGGCTTCCTGAAACCATACAACCCCCCCCCCCTCCCCTCCCCCCGCAATGTTTCTGTCCTCCTTCCCCATCCCTCCATCTGTCCATCACATGCATCCATCCTGCCCCCTGCGTCTGCTGTGCTCCAGGTCTCTCTCTCTGTATATATGTTGTTATTTTTCTGTTGGCGGTGTTTTCATCTTTCTGTTTGGTTTTGCATTGTGTCTCTGTCTCCGGTGTCACGTCAGTGGTTTTACCCTATGGTAGGTGACATCATGCTGTTCTACCACAGGGTAGAACCACGGACGGGATGTTGGGAGGTGTCTGCGTCCGTCCGTCCGTCCATATCCCCCCTCCCATATACCCTTACGGGGAGGGCAGGGGCCTTGAGAGCGCTTGGTTCTGGTGCTGCAGTTGGTTCTGGTGCTGCTGCTGGGCCCTCATTCTCTCTAACATGCATCTCTCCACAGTCTGTTGTATTTATCCTTAGTGTTCTCTGTTTTGTCTTCATGTAAGTTATGTGTTTAATTTGGGTTGTGGGATGTGTGTAAATGTGTTAATGTGCTGTATGTTCTATCACTACCCAGAGCAGGTGAATAAAAATCTTGTTTTGTAAAGCTGCTCTGCACAAGACTTGTGTTTTAAAAACCCTGAATGAAGAGACCAGTGTCTTGTTCTCAATGAAGGACTTAAAGGAATAGTTCTACATTTTGGGGGAAAATGGGTATTAATTTTCTTGCTGAGAGTTAGATGAGAGGACTGGGTCATCTCTCACTTGTTAAACACACAGCTCAAGCCATCATATAATTAGTCTATCATAAAGACTGGAGGCAGGCAGGAAACAGCTAGGTTAGCTCTGTCCAATCCACCCTTCACCTTATATCTGCTTTTCTTAATCCAAAACAAAAACCCAGTGTGAAAACAGCAATTCATGGTTTTACATGAAGTTGCATCCTCAGACTATTTCTTGGCACAATCACTTCCTCCTAACTGTGTGGTTACTAGGCAACCAGTGAGGATGTCACTGGTCAGACATGAGTCATCGATCCTCTCATTTAACTTTCAGCAAGAGAATAAGCCAAAAAGTCAAATGACTCCTTTAACCAGGAGCAGCGACTCTGTTTGCATCAGTGTATTTCAGAATAAATCAAAGAATTTCATTTAATTCAGTGGAAATATTATGTGACAAATCTGGCTTCATTACGTCAAACAGAATGAACAGGACTGAAATGAATCAGGCCAAAGTTGACACCCTCTCCTGAAACCACATATTGGTTTCTGTCGATATATTGAATAGAATAAATAAAGAAGGAAAATAAAAACAAACACATGGATCATAAAGTGATGAAAAACATCATCTTCAGTGTTATAAACATGAGATTATAGACTCAGTACAGTACTGTCCACCCTGTAGCATTTATTTATTTTCTATTCAGTCCACTCATCCTAACGTCCGGCGGCTGATCGAAGCTCAGAACTGCTGATAACAATGATCATCAGAACCTGGGAAAATAACTGGAAATATCCAGAGACAGTTTCACATCTCAGCTGCACACAGGCGACATTTCATAATAATGCTCAAACATACTGTGTGTATTTTTGTCATTTTTATTATTTTCTATAAATTGCTCAATGATCATTTTCTGTCCTTGGATTAAATGTCCTGTGATTATCGTTTTGTTCATTGTGTCTTGCTGAAAAACAAATTGTGTTCTGTGTTATTTGCTTCCGTCAGCCACAAAAACGAACCTAACCCCCCTACAAAAATGATTGTTGTTACATGTTAGATTAATCAGAGTTATGGCCTTTTATTTGTAAAACGATGGAGTGTATGGATTGAGCCCTGACATGTTACACCCCTGCTGTCACATCCTCCTCTCCTGCATAAACACCTTCTGTCCTCTCGCTCCGCAGGGAGTGGTTCTTCCTGCTGTCCCATGAGGTCCTGAACCCCATGTACTGTCTGTTTGAATACGCCGGCAAGAACAACTACTGTCTGCAGATCAACCCGGCTTCCTCCATCAACCCCGACCACCTCACATACTTCCGCTTCATTGGACGCTTCATTGCTATGGTGAGCTTCACTTTGGAAAAGTTTTGTTAAAGTCAGAGTTGAGGTTTGATTTTTGTCTCAGGGATGATCAAGGTCTTTGAAACTGCACTGCAACAGGCAACATCTCTGTTTTGCTGTTTTCATTGGTCGTTGTTGTAAAATGAACCTCCGATGAAAATGAAACTCCATGTCTTTATTTCAACAGTTAGTCGATAGCTGTCCTCCAAAAACTTTCCCAGCAGCCCTTCCTTTCAGAGTCCACCTCCCAAACACTCTCCACCACCCTCTGTGTTCAAAAGAGGAGAGCAGTTTAAAGAAAGCAGAATAGTGTGAACACAATGAAACACAGTGTGGTGGAGGAGGATTTGAACCCAGCAGAAAGCTGCTGTGCGGCACGGTGATGCAGTGGTTAGCACTGCCGCCTCACAGCAAGAAGGTTCTTGGTCCGAAGGCCAGCCGGGGCCTTTCTGTGTGGAGTTTGCTTTTTCTCCTCCAGGTGCCTCCCACAGCCCAGACATGCAGGTTAACTGACGACTCTAAATCCCTAAACAGGCGTGAATGTGAGTGTGAGTGTGAATGGTTGTTTGTCTCTTTGTGTCAGCCCTGTGATGGACTGGTGACCTGTCCAGGGTGTACCTCACCCTCACCCAATGTCAGCTGGGATTGGCTCCAGCCCCCTGCGACCCTATAAGGATGAGCGGTATAGATAATGGATAATAATGGAGAAAGCTGCTGTGAGCTTTTCAAAGGCTTTAGTTCAAAGAGAATATTATGGCCTCTTCTAGTCTCATTCACTCCATTTTCATTTACACAAGAATAAAACCTGAACACTAGTTGAATTCCTTTTTACACTATAAATTACATTGTTTACTACATTGATACTGACAGGTGACCTCAAATATCACCTATTGTTTTACTGTATATTTGTCATCTTAGTCATATGGAGCCCATTCAAACAACATATTCTGACCATATTCAAATGATTCTGCTCATAATCAAATTTCTTCTCAACAATGTTATTAACCTATTGTTGAGTTTTTATCTGTGTAAACTAACAATGATTAATCAGAGATTCAACAACACAAACTGTAATGAACAGAATTGTTCGTTTCAGGATGTGCTCATGGTCATTTAACGTTACAGACTGCAACAATTATTTCCATTAATGCTTTCTCTTCCAGTTATTTTCTGGATTAATCAGTGAATTGTTTGATCCATAATATGTCAAAAAAAAAAACACAGAAAACACAGATGTTTTGTTTTGTCAGACCAGCTTCAATTCACAGTCACATAAAACATCAAAACAGCAAAGCCTGACCCTCACATTGGAGAAGCTGCAACTCAACACTGCTCGACGGAAACAATTAGTCAGTTATCAAAACAGTTAAACAGGTAAATTTTCAGCTGATTGGTTGATCATCGATTGATCATAATCATTTCGCCACTGGCTTTAAAAAACAATCAACCTGGAGCTCTGGTGTTGAGAAGTGAATTGACAGACCTCTGTATCCTGCTCTTCATCACTGCCTGGGGCTCGAGGCTTCATCAACCGCTTCACCCACATCTCTGATGTTTGGCAGTGGAGTTGCATTGTTCGGAAGAAGATAGTGTGGAATAAAAAACACATCTCTGGTTCTGCTGCATCACTTTTTATCCTTTTTATCTTAAACTGCCCATCGTGAGTCTGACAGTGTTTCATGAGTGTAAATCGGTTTTCTTTCAAAAAGTATTAACCATGAAACCAGTCAGACTCTAGTCCTTTAGGTGGAAACAGATGAGGATGTGGAGGATCTTCATATTCTGGTTATGTGTATGTAAACACAGTTGTTGTTTGACAGAAACATTGTGTTTGTTTATGTGTGCTGTTAAATATATTTTCTCACTCATTAGCTCCACTGGCACAGTCTCTGTGTTTGTGCTTATGTGGACATTTGCCTTCATGTGATAGTGACAGTGATACAGACAAACAGCAGCAGGTCCACGGCTGGATTTGAGCCAGGGATCCTGTGATCACGTTAGCAGGCCTTTGTTGTTTTGAAGATGTGCACAATCCAATAGTGTGTGACCCTCAGTGTTTACACTGATGTTCAGTATGAACTATAACGTCTTCTCTCTGGGATCAAATCCAAAAGCTGTAGGTCCCAAAACTGACACCCTCCGCCCATCCCTCCATCTGCCACCCCACCCCTCACCCACACTATGACCTCACGGCCGCACCCAGTCCACACCCACCAGCAGCTGCCTACATTTAGTCCAAAAATGCATTTGCTGATTTGCCTTTTAAAGATGTTTGTCTCTACTCTCGTACAGTCTCTTTACATTTCCCTCTTCTCTTCTCTTTACCTTTTTATTTTTTACTTTCCATCATTACCCCTCATTTTCCACTGACACCTTCTGCTGTCTGTAAACCTTCCTGTGTGTGTGTGTGTGTGTGTGTGTGTGTGTGTGTGTGTGTGTGTGTGTGTGTGTGTGTATGTCTGGCTGTGAGACAGACACATGGTCAGTCAGGATACAGTAGGACAGAACAAACTGTGACTGAATCAGTCTGTGTTTCTTTTGGCTCATCGCTGCTCTGAGCCCTCTGTGGTTTTTTAACATTAAACAGCTCCGTCTGGCTGTTTTATACTTTTATAGTTTTACTGTAGCTGTGAGGACAACTCATTGACATAATGCATTCCCTTCCCTACCCCCTTACCCTGACCTTAACCATCACAACTGAATGTCATACCAAAACCTCAACCTGATTCCAGCTTTAATCCTCCAGCAGCCTGTTGAAGTTGTGAGCTGTGAGGAAAACTCTCCCCACTTCTCCTCTTTGTTAGATCCTGGCAGTCCCAGCTGCCATATCATGAGGTGTAGTGAACTGACGCTGTCTCTGTGTGATTCCTCCCTGCAGGCTTTGTACCACGGAAAGTTCATCGACACCGGCTTCACGCTGCCATTCTACAAGCGAATGCTGGACAAGAAGCCCACTCTCAAAGACCTGGAGTCCATAGACCCTGAGTTCTATAACTCCATCATGTGGGTCAAGTAAGTAATACACAACAGGTCTCGAAGTGTGTGTGGGTGGGTGTGTGTCTGTGTCTGTGTTATTTTATGCCCCCAAGGGTAGAAAGTGGAGAAAAATAATCACTTTTTCCAGCTTTTGTAATGACTATGAGGAGGTTCAGTGAAAGAAAGAACTGAACAAGAGCAGTCAGCTGTCAGTGACACACACTCAGGGGTCAGTGCATGAGAATGAGAACATGTAGAGTATGATATTATAAATCAGGGCTCTCCAACCTTTTTTTCCACTGAGAACTACTTTGACAAAATCACATATCACACGTTACATTTATTCACATGTCGTATCAAAACACTCAAACTGATCTCCAAAACAGATCAGGTCAATAAGATCATTTAACAAGTCATCAGATATCAACATCAAAAAACAGATAAAAATCCTGCCCTGTCTGTGTGTTTGATTTAGTTGTATTTGGAGCAGATTTACTGAGTGAAGGTGAGTTGCTTAGAGTTTGAACTACACATCCATGGTCTGTACAGACTGTATTCTCAGACCCTGTAGTCGAGCTACTGGTAGCTCACAAGCCACTTGTTGGAGACCCCTGATGTATTGTGTTCGTTCCTGTGTGTGTCCAGAGACAACAACCTGGAGGAGTGTGGTGTGGAGCTGTATTTTGCACAGGACATGGAGATCCTTGGGAAAGTTTCCACTCACCAGCTGAAGGATGATGGAGAGAACGAGCTGGTCACGGAGGAAAACAAGGAAGAGTACATCAGGTATGAAGAGACAGAGAAGAATGAAAATTGAAAAAATGCAACTTCATCAACAATAAATCTAAGGGAAATAAAGATGGAGACCAAACCATATAAAAACAATCACTCTTCTTCCCTCAGCCTGCTGACAGACTGGAGGTTCACCCGCGGCGTGGAGGAGCAGACCAAAGCTTTCCTGGACGGCTTCAACGAGGTGGTTCCCCTGGAGTGGCTTCGCTACTTTGATGAGAAGGAGCTGGAGGTGAGGAGGAGTGGATTAACTATGTAACGCCCTATAGGCCTGATTTTATTTTCACAAATCAATAATTTTGTAAATTTGAAAAAAATCACGCTCTCTACCTGTTTATGCTTCTTTTTCATTGTCTTTTTCTTTTTTGTCTTTTCTACATACGTATAACTTTGTGAAGAAGTATTTTGAGATTTGAGACAAACACTAGTATACGTCATATACATTCTTTTTTTTTTTTTTTTTTACTTTTTTGTCCATAAAGAAGTTTTATTTTCAAAATGTGTGTTCACATTTGACAGCATTTAGTTTGTCCTGTTTTGATTAAACTTTAAGTAACTTCCAAAAAGACACCTATATAGTATATTGCTGTGCACACTTAAATTACATGTATACAATAGATAAAATAGCAATTAGCAAGTTTAATATTTTTACCCATAGAGGATGCATAGATGTTTCTCAGTTGTATTCTAATGTAAATTAATGTAAATAATCTGTGTAAAAACAATGCAGCCCTGTGGTTGAGATGAATGTGTTTCTCCTGCTTTGTGCAGCTGTAATAAAGACTTTGCTAAGAAGTATTCTGAGATTTGAGACAAACATGATAATATATCATAAACATTCAGTGTATGGAAATATCTGTTGGATGCTGAATGTCGATTAAAAAAATGTCTTTCTTGCGCTGTGTTTATTGCAGCTGATGCTCTGTGGGATGCAGGAGATCGACTTAGCCGACTGGCAGAAGAACACCATCTACAGACATTACACCAAGAACAGCAAGCAGATCCACTGGTTCTGGCAGGTACAGACACACACAGCTGCTGATGATGCTAGAGGTCTTGATCTAAACACATCATCTGCTGGGATGAAGTACATGTGAGGACTGATATGAGTGTGTGCAGAGGGTGATGAAGTCGTGTTCCTGCAGGTGGTGAAAGAGATGGACAATGAGAAGAGAATCCGTCTGCTTCAGTTTGTGACGGGAACCTGTCGGCTGCCTGTCGGAGGCTTCGCTGAGCTCATAGGTACGCGACACTGACTCCCAGCTGCATGCTCACCACTGTTAGGTGTCATTGTTCTGTAGAGTGTTGTGTGAAATAAGGATATTTGACAACATGGTCACGTCACACCCAGCGGCCTGCTGCTGTCTCTCTGCTGTCACACATTTGAGCTCTTTCACTTCTCTGTTGTTATCAATGTTAGACTGTGACTGTGATTACACACTTCAACCATTTAAAGTATCACAGCCTTTCCATAATTGGTCGGCCCTTTAGTGCAGAGCTTCATTAACACCAGCTTAATATCATCAGAAACTAACTGGGATTAATATGTGGATCAAACAGGCGTCTGTTCAGAAGAGAAAAGCAGCAAAGTGGCGAACATAATGTGACTCTGTCAGACTGATGGAATTAGTGGAGATGTGCTGCATGCTGAATTAATTAAATTAATTCTCTACATAAGGTATTTCATGGTTAGAAGAGAAAGAGGAAACATCATCATAAATGTTTTTCTAAGACCTTATCATGATGTTACACCTGCAGGAAGTAACGGTCCCCAGAAGTTCTGCATAGACAAGGTGGGGAAGGAGACTTGGCTTCCAAGAAGCCACACATGGTAAGCTGCTGCCTCATCTGTCACACTGTGCAGAAACATATTCTAAACTCAAAGGTCCACTTAATAACCAAGAGGAAGACCATGAGATGTGACTGAAAGGTCACTAGCTTACTGTTCCCAAAGGTCAAGCATGAATTTCAGTGTTCAGATGATAAACGTGTTGATTTGTTCGTGCATAAATTAATCAGGGTAACTTCAGGTTTAACTCGGTGACGGTGGTTCACTTGTTACAGGGGTAAATCACCATGGTAACTGACGCTGACCTCCTAACTTGCTCTGGGGCAGGTTAACTTCAGAGGATCGGATCAAAAGCTGTCAACAGCAAAACTACTGACCAATTAGATCACTGGAAACACTGAGTCATCATTTCTATAGGATCCTGACAGGGATAAAAGAGCTTGCAGTAAAGTGATCAATAATAAAGATCTGTAGATATTTGTATAGATCAGTGGATGTTTTGCTGTTTGAGTCTTTCCATGTGTTACTCTGGTTTTAAAACAAAGCTTCTAACAAACAGAAAAGAGTTGGAGAGTTTATCACTAAAAAACTACATAACTATTGTAGCTTCATTTGACCTGAACACAGATTCTTTAATGGAAAGGATTCCTGACAGTGATGAAGCTTTTACTCTCTTCTTCATCACTGCAGCTCAGAACAACATGAGGACATTCTGTGACCAGAACTGGAAATAAAAACTAAACCTCAGTCAGACTGACCTAATCAGACTTCTCTTCTCTTCTCTCTTCTTGGCAGAAGAAAAAAGTCTGGCTTTACTTTTGCCTACTTCACATGTTTATAACAGTTTGTTCATCATCAGACAAAGAGCGAAAATAGTCAGTGAGAAACTTAATAATAATTCCTGTTCTTATTTACAATATATACTTACTTTGAATTTTAATAATTAGAAATTATTTCTGTTGTTTCTTTTCTATTTACATTTCAGCTTGTTGAATTTCACTTTTGGATGTTGCTATGACAAAATTAACCTGCAGATATCAGCGTTTCTTCTCATATCATATTAATACTTTATTCATGGTTCTGAGGATGTTGGTTCTAATTAATAATTCCGCCTCTTTCACATGAACACACTTGTACCTGGACAGTTAAACCCTGAGTTAACTGAGTCAGGTGATAAACAGCTTCATAGTACAGGTTATCAGGACAGTCGGTGTTAGGTTCACTTAAGCCAGATAACTAAAAGATATCCTGGGTATGTTGAACTAGCTTCGTAGCACAAGTGTCAGGTTCAGAGCAGTAACACTGGATTACACGCTGCATTGTTTATAATGAATCTCTTGTGTGTAGGTTGGTCATTTGGCAGATTGTGCCAATAACAATGAAAAAAAAAAATGGAGACCATAAATGGTGGCAAAAGTGAAAAAATTAGATTAAGATTGACAGATTAGATTCCACTTCTGTGGAGGCTATTCACAGTCTTTTGTTGGTATTGAGCGTGAGGGCTCTTGTCTTTTAGAACAGGAAGTAAGAAGAATTTAAATGTTCAAATTGTGTTTCTATTATTTGAAAGGCAGGCAACATCTGCTAATATCAGACCCTTCAAGATTCCTATCACTACTGTTCTGTGGCTTAACCAACACTGGTGCCACTAACTTCAGGGTTTCACCTCCAGTATGTCTGCAGCCACCGAAGAGTTTAGATAATATGGCTCTCACAGCTGACAAAAGACTAATAGTGACCTGCCTGTCTCCTCCTCTTCCTCACAGCTTCAACCGTCTGGATCTGCCACCCTACAGAAGCCTGGAGCAGCTCCGAGAGAAACTCCTGTTTGCCATCGAGGAAACAGAGGGGTTTGGACAGGAGTGATGCAGCAAACTGACACAAGACAGCTAAAGGACAGCAGTCCTTCAGTGGGATAGTTTTTGTTATTATAATTATTTTGCATTTGTTAATCACAGGACTGAGAATCACCTGTCATCTATCGCCCCTCACCTGGGGCAGGATCATGTTTGTGAACTGAATCTGAAGTGGGATAAAGTTGGATCTGAGAGATGGAGACACAAGAACATGGAGGAAGACTGTGTGTGTGTTGTGTGTGAGTGTGTGCGTGCGTGCGTGCGGTGTCACTTACCTTAATGCCATTGTGTATATGCATATAAATGGTGTGTAAGTCCAAGAGATTGACAGGATGGCACATACAGAGAATTATATTTGACTAGTCTCACACATACATCTCTACTCACCGCTTAGAAACGCACTAAAACCAGACAACAGGATCGTTTTAACATCAGCAGCGACTCACAACAACAGCACAGCTACCCACAAATGCAGTATAACATATCTACCAGAGAAATACATTTTTTTAACATTTTAATGTGATGAGACAGAGACAGAGTGTGAGAGAGAGAGAAAAAGAGAGAGAGAGAGAGGCAGTGTATGAGAGGAACTGAGTGCATGTGTGTCTGTGTCCGAGGGACAGGGGGCCATCACCATCAACTAGGACACCTCTGTTACAAAGGCTCGAGAGACGAGACGTTATTTTTTATTTTCCTGTTAATTGTGAAATTAGCATTTTTCTCCTGTACATAACTAAAATAAATGAGATTTCAATCTTGAGCTGCACTGCTGCATTTTTTCTTGAGGGATCAGTTGATGTGATAAATGTTTTATATAAACACTAATAAATCATGTGTTTGACCACATCATTTAAACTCAGGGGTTTTGTTTTGTTCATCCAGGAAATGACAAAACACGAGGCCCGAAAACTTTTTTTTTTTAACTTTTCATTGATGCATCCAAATGTGTTTTACCTCCTGTGATGTCAGTCATGCAGGTCATGGTATCTGTAAGAGCTTTCACCTCTCATACGAAAGGCTTCTTCACTTTTTTTTTTTTTTTTTTTACTGGTGAAATAGTGGAATAACAAATCACAAAAAAGACAAACATAAGATGACATAGACAGGTTCTGACATATAGCATATTGGTGAAGTAGTGTGACAAGCTGAAAAAGACAAGTGCATAAATATAATTATTAATAATGGACAGATGTACAGATGGTATTTTGAAGCTGTTAAACTGATGTATGTAGCGTTCTATGAGAAAAGCCAGGGAGATTAGGTTGGACTAAGTGTTGGTTAAGTTTGTGTGTGTTGTAGCAGTAGTGTCTTTATAATAATAATTACAAAGTACTATGATAGTAATGTACCTATAATAATAACCATATGATCATTCAATATGCTGTAATATATTTGTGATTGCTATATTATCTGGCAATGAATGAAAAGGGAGGGTGCATCGGGCCGCCAACGAGGCAGGCTGCCCTATCTGGCCCCAGCCCCAAAAGGCTTCTTCACCTCTAGCAGACCAGTGGGGAGTTTCCGGCATTTCACTTGAGGAGTCGTTAACCCCTGGGAGTCGTTGAGGTCAATGGCTCTGACCGTACTGCCTTTAAATGGTGCTCACATCTCTCCAGCTGATTCATATACATACTTAGAAATCGTGGCTGAACAGCTGCGACAGCCTTTTTTTTTTTTTGTCTTTGAGTTTTCATTATAAAGCGATTATCATAATTATAGATACTTTATTTATCCCCTAGGAGAAAATCATGTGTCCGTTATTTATTACTATTATCAACAATAATCTAAACAATAATAATTAGATTAGTCCACTTCCTTTGGCTGAGGTGTTGTATAGTCTGATGGCAGTGGGAGCAAAGGATCTCCTGAACCTCTCTGTTCTGCAGCGCAGTGAGATGAGACGTTTGCTGCAGCTGTAGCTACTTCTCTGTCAGAAAGGGCCAGAATGTTGTGGAGAGCGTGGTTGGTATTGTCCAAGATGGCCTCCATCTTACATTGCATGCATCTCTCCACAACAGTCCTGAGTGTGTCCAGACTCCTGCCAAGCACAGACCCAGCCTTTTTGACCAGCTTGTTCAGTCTCTTTGTGTTCGTGTCTGACATGCTGCTGCCCCAGCAGACTGCAACATAAAAGAGCACACTGGCCACAACTGACTGATAAAAACGTGCAGTATTTCACTGCAGATGTCAAAGGACCTGAGCCTCCTGAGGAAAAAGAGCCAGCTCTGCCCCTTCAGGTAGATGGCACCCATGTTCAGGGACCAGTCCAGTTTACTGTCCAGGTGCACACCTCAGTATTTATAAGTGTGCACCACCTCAATGTCCTTCCCTCAAATGTTGACTGGCTGAAGGGTGGGCCTAGACCTCCGAAAGTCGATGACCATCTCCTTGGTCTTGGAGGTGTTCAGAAGGAGGCAGTTCTTGTCACTCCATTCACTGAAGGCCATCATCAGATCCCTGTACTCCTCCTACTGCTGTTCCTGATAGGCGTCACAATAGCTGTGTCATCTGAGTATTTCTGGGTGTGGCAGGACTCAGAGTTGTATTTAAAGTCTGCTGTATACAGGATGAACAGGAGCAGAGCCAGAACAGTTCCCTGTGGAGCTCCAGTTCTGCTCATCACTGTCCCTGAGACACAGTTACCCAGCCTGACGTACTGTGGTTGACTTGTCAGGTAATCCACAATCCAGGACGTGAAGCAGGGATCAACCTCCATCTCTTCCAGCTTGTCTGGATGGGGGGTGGGATGGTGTTAAATGCACTTGAGAAATCAAAGAACATAATCCTCATGTAACTACCTGGCTCATCGAAGTAAGAATGGGCTCGTTGGAGCAAGTAAAGGACGGCATAATCCACACCAACATGTTCTTTGTAGGCGAACTGTAGGGGGTCTAGTGCATTTTCAACCTGTGGCATCAGAAGGTGGAGAAGCAGCCGCTCCAGGGTCTTCATGATGTGTGATGTGAGGGCCACCGGTCTGTAGTCATTTATCTCAGCCGGCCATCCTACTTTAGGCACCGGAACAAGACATGATGTTTTCCACAGGACCGGTGCTCTCCCTGTTTGAATTCTTAAGTTTAAGATCCTCTGGAGAGGCTCCGCCAGCTGGGCTGCACAGTCCTTTAACAGCCTCGGACACACACCATCTGGGGCTGTTGCCTTTCCAGGTAGTAGCCTCTTGAGCTCTGCCCTCACCTTCTACGCTGTAAAGGACATGAGACTTGACCCCAGTGTGGAGGGAGTTGCAGCTGCAGTGTTAGGTTGTGGAGGAGATGCCATAGAAAAAGCTGCAGCTGAAGCAGTGGGAGAGAGAACATTTGAGGCTGTGTCACACCTGTTGTAGAACAGGTTGAACTCATTGGCCTTGTCCACATCCCCTGATGTTGCCTGGCTGTTCCTCTGTTTATAACCAGTGATGGTCCTCATTCCCTTCCACAACTCTCTGGTGTTGTGCTGCAGCTTCCTCTCTACTTTCTTTTTGTAGTCCTTCGCCTGCTTTGATCTCTTCAGCTCAGGTTGCACACACCTGAGCTTCTCCCTGTCTCCATCCCTGAAGGCCTCCTTTTCCTGGTTGAGGAGGGTCTTGATGTTACTGGTGATCCACGGTTTGTTGTTTGGAAAGCAGTATACAGTCCTTGGTGGTATTACAGTGTCCATACAGAAGTTAATGTAGTCTGTGGTACATTCAACCATTCTATCAAGGTCAACATTTTGTGGCGCACATCAGGTGCAGCAAAGAAAGACCATGTCTCCTGCTCCTTGACAACCACAACTCCCACCTAGCAGTTGATGGACTCAACTATGCCAAAGAGAATGGGGTTGTCATGCTATCTGTCCAAATTCTGACCCAAACCCATCTACAGATGAAGTGGTACAAAATGGCACACATAACAGGGCACCTCACACACCCCAATCACAGGCCAACACTTCTGTCCCTCTCCCCACAGAACCATCAACTAGCTACGGATGCAATAGAGCTACTTCAGGAGAGCTGAGGCCATTCCCGACAGCTGGACCCGCAAGAAGATCCAAAAAAGACACCCTCACTGACACCCCAGTTAAGGAGAGGATTGAAAGAGAAAAGGCAGCCACTCAGCAGAGGATGAAAAAAGAAAATCCAAGGCATCAAAAAAGAAAATCAAGAGAAGGAAAAGACAAGAAACACATTCATCCTCAGATGAAGATGAGGTTTTCTGCTTGGTGTGTGTGGAGCCCTTCTCTATCAGCCGCCCCAAGGAGACATGGCTGCAGTACCAGTGCAAGAAGTGGGGTCATGAGGACTACACACCTGGACTGCCAGTATGTATCTGTCAGAACTGTGACTCTGACTGTGATAATGACTAACTGAACTGACTGACTTAATTAGTTTAGAATTATTGTTCTTGGAAATTATTTATCTAATGAATTATTGTTAAAAATGATTGTTCTTTGTTCTATTTGTGGGTCCAAGTATCATTACTTTAAAACTACTATGTAATTATAGGTGGTTACTAATTACAAGATAATTCAGAAGTAGCCTGTTAGGGTATGACTATGTTTGTTTACTGTCTAATAAAGAACATATTTATAGTTTTGTCTAATTTGATACAAAGTACAACGTGTTATGTCTTATTTGTGTCTACTTTGATATAAAGTACAGCTTGTTACATTTCTGTGTAATTTGATACAAAGTACGGCTTTTTCCGTCTTATAAGTGTCAAATTTATTAAGTATGGCTTGTTACGTCTGATCAGTCTCTAATTTGATACAATGTAAAGCTTGGTACGTGTTATTTGTGTCTAGTCTGATTATGTGCAGCTTGTTATGTATTAGTGTCCAATTTCATACCAAGTACAGCTTGTTAACTCTTATTGGTGTCTAGTTTAATATAAAATCTAGTATATAGCTGGACTGAAATCGTTTAATTGAATGAAACTGAATATATTGAGGACACAAATCTAGTTGAGCATTTGTGTGTTATATTTAGTTGAAGACTGGCAGTATATGGCCATATAAAAGCATTATCTTTGGTATGATTTTAGACAAGGTGCTTACATGTACAGTCACACCACCCTGCTTTGGATTTTCTGCTGAAACACTGGACAGACAGAAATGAAAGCACAGACACTGATTAACCCAAAGATCAATAAAGGGGCAATACAGTCAGATTCACCTTTTTATACAACAAAGAACAAGGGGAAAAGAAATGAACACAGAAGATACATATCATCTTATGATTTCAACCAATAACAAGCACCAAAGAGATACATACGCATGTCTACTACTGACATATACAGTATATGTCCCAAAACCTAAAGTTACATAAAGACTCAAACCACATGCAGCCCTAAACCTCTTCAGGCATAAAAAGGATGAGTAGAACAGTGGGCTACTTCAACATATAACACATTCATTTCTAATAAAACAATCAATATATGAGAAACTAATGACTGAACAAGTCATCAACTACTCACTTTACGTCCACATTCTGGTATCAAAAATGATAAACCTAAGATTCCCTCTCCCCATGTTTTTTATCACCACTTTTAGCAATCAAGTATCTTCAAAGAACTTAGATGGAGACTTGAGGAATGTTGAAATAAATTCATCTGTGGCTAAACCAATATTGGTTTCCTTTTATAATCTACTCAGTCACACTGGTAAGAACAGATGAACAGGGAATGACTGTGAATGTAGATACAGCTGCGCCAGAACATGCCAGCAGTATTTTCCACACAGCAGGGCACATTTGGTGGTTCGGCTGGCAGGATCACATTAATTGAAAACACAGATTTGAATCTAATCATTCAAACAAACATTTCATGTTATCTACACTGTCTCCCATTGGCTCTCCAAGCTGAAGCTTCAGTCATAACAGTGATGTCAATTACCGTCTCTGGTGACTGAGCAGTTGCTGAAAGACTGCAGATGTACCAGGTCACTAACTGTGAATGGTAAACTGGGTACTGCTTAGAATTAATCCTGAGAAAGAAGTACATGTTCATTTGACCATCCTTTTAAAAACAGACATTAAGAAACTTTTTGCTTTTGAATTTTGCAGAGCAGCACCTTTACATTGTTCATACTGTCTGTTGCAATTGACCAAATAAATAAATGTACTTCACCTCATTCACAATTCTGTGGTTGAAATTATTGCTGAAAAGTATTACTTTAATAAAATAATCTGGAAACAAACTATGGAATAGTATTTGTGTATCATGTTTTTATTATTTGTTGTCCACAAGTCGTAAAGAATAAAAACAAAAATGAAAAAAATCAATTTTGAAGTTTATAGGGCTTTGGCGGATGTTTTTGTATTCATTCTAATTTATATTTATTTAGTAAAGTCAAACAGCCAATCAATGGATTGTATACAGAAAAAGTAATGACCCCATTTACCATCCTGATGAAGACAAGATAACCAAATATGTTTGGCAAACAAAGCACAGTATATAGCACAAGTGGTGTTTGATGAATGTTGATTATTTAATTTTATTACTGAACAAGTAAGCGAACATCCATAGAGAGCCACTTCCAAATGAAAGCATTGTGCTTCAGCTCAGTTCAACAGCTAATGGTACAACTGTTAAAACCATGGGCCTTAAACCTCCAAGTTTTTGTGAAAAAAAAGTTACGTTTTCATGGTTGCTATGCGACAGGAGGACTTGGCAGGATGCAACAGTAGGGGTGGGCACAGCTTGTCCCACACAGCGAAAATCCTATGTTGACCAGACAGTCTCATTTCAGTTGGGTCTTCATGGTATACGACAGCTACAAAGGGCCACACATTCAGTCCTCTGAAGGATGCAGCCCCTAAATTGAGAAACAGCTATTCCTGGTCCTGGTCAATGGAAGTCACTGTGCTCTTGAATCTTCAATGCAGCAGAAATGATTTTGTAGCCTTCCCCAGATCTGAGCCTGGACACAATCCTGTCCCTAAACTCTGCAGGCAGCTCCTTTCTCCTCATGGTTTTTGCTCTGATTGTCAGCAGTGAACATGTCAACGATGATCCAGAGAAATGGGAGGAACCTCCGCTAAATTTCAAGTGTCTGAATACTTGTCACTGTGATATTTCAGTTTGTCCTGTCTAATAAATTTGTATAAAAAAATTGTAATACTGTGTTTTCTTTTCGACAATATGAGGTAATGAGTGTAGACTGATGAAAGAAAATTTCTCTTTTTATTCTAGCTCAAGGCTGCAATATAACAAAATATGAAAAAACTGGTCTGAAGACTTCCTGAACGCACTTTATGTACACCACTCTACACATCATCTCAAGAAAGCCATTTCAGCATGCAAAGGGACCAGCATCATGCCAGTCTGCAAAACAGTTCCTGTCTACAATCACACACAGTGACACACCACAGTTTCTACACTTCCATGCAGTCTTTTTTTTGCAGTGTACACAGGACCGCCTTCCTTCTGTGCCCTTTTTTGACTTGTCTACATCTGGCTTTATAGCCACTGGGGTGCAGGTCTGTACGACAACTTTGTCTGGTGTGGATGGCCAGTCTAGTGTGGATAGTAGGACACATTCAGATGGTGAGCCTGGTGTAGCTTGTCTGGATGGTGGAACAGGTGTCATGTCCAACATATAACCACAAAGTTCAGCAGTGAGGGTCTCCATGAACTTCAAGTGAGTCATAGGTTGTTTCTGTTTCATCCGACTCAGTTCTTTGTGAAGGATGTAGGAGTTTGTGGCTGCAATGTCTATGAAGTGTTGAAATAATAATCTGTACCAGCTCATTGTCTTATGGTGCACTGAATAATATTGGATCAGCTGGTCTGATAGATCTACACCGCCCATGTACTTATTGTATTCTGCCACTGGGGTTGGCATGGGGATGTTTTGGATCTTCCATTGTCCATCTTTCCCTTTCACATGTCTTTTTGCAATTTCACCTGAGTACACAGTGTGAATTGTGGAGCAAATAGACACCTGTTTAGAGTCCATCCACTTTACGAAAAGCAGTGGTCCATTTCTCATCCACCTTATTGTTCCTCTGCTGTCCTTTTTTTTAGTCCGGGATTCTCTCCTGTTGTCTCTGTATGTGCCACATGCACAAACTTTCAAAGAACAAAGCTCCATGAAGAGCTTTGGACTTGTGTAGTAGTTATCACAGTACAGGTGATAACCACTTCCAAGGTATTTTTGACTCATAAAGCCTATAACAGTGTCATATGCAAGTCCATGTCCAGATGAATTGTGGTATCTGCCTGTATAGACTGAAAAATCACTGGTGTAACCGTTGCTGGAATCCGCCATCACAAACAGCTTTAAGCCATATTTGTTGGGTTTATTTTTGATGTAATGACGCATTCCAATTTTAGCTTTTGTAGTGACCATTCGTTCATCGATTGAGACATTTTGACGGGGATGGTAAGATGCTTTACATGCATTCCGTAAATGGTCATATAATGGCCTGAGTCGGTGCAAGGGGTCATATTCAGGTGTGCCTTTTTTCTTGTCATTTTCTGCATCTTCATCTGGATCACTCAAGTGCAGGTTCCATGATATCACCTGGAAAGTGTTTCTGGACATGACTAAGGCTGGAGACATGACGCTGAAAAGTGAATTCTGTTTCCAGTACAGTCGCACTTCTGGCAGTTTTAAGACTGCCATATAAAAGAGGAGTCCCACAAATTTGAAGAAATCAATGGGACCTATGTCACGCCACTTAAATTTCTTTCCTTCATTGATTTTCTTCTGTGCCTGTTTGTTTGTGTTTTTACAGATGATCCTGACAGACTTTTCATCAAAAAATGTTTTGAACAGCTCAGAGGGGCTGGGCTTGTCTGATAACCAAAATACTTGTACTCCAGGTGTCCGAGCAGGGCAAAAGCCTGGGAGGGGCTCAGGCAATGCATCTGGTTGTTGTTCTGTCTGCCACCCAGCAGCAGAAAGTCGAGGTGTTTGAGGTGATGCTGCAGTCCGTGTTCCATGTCCCTGTTTGCGAGTGGATGGGGATTTAGATGGTGTTGCATGGCAGCGATCACCTTCATTTGTCTGTTCAGGCTCTGACACTGATTTGCTTGTTTGCTGTTGTGAAGAGGATTGTAGTGGAGTAGAACGAGATTGTCCAGGTGAAGTGGAGGGTATGTAGTCTTCATCAGATCTAAAAGAAACACCATTAAAATACTTATATTATAGTGTTTTATATTTATAATTGTTATATTGTAATATAACTGTATGCATACTATATCACTTATTTAATGTGACGGTGAGAGGTCAACGTACTGCAGCTTAAGCATGCAAACAGACGAAAACAAATTCAGGAAATATCTTCATCAATCTGACATCCCATGCACTGCAAATAATCACAACACAAGTGTTTCCAGTCCTCTACATGGAACTCCCTGGATAGTGAGTAGGAATTGGTGAATGAGTGAGTGATTTCGAACACAACCAATGTGCCCTGTGACGAAACAACTAACTCGAAAGCTGAAAAATGAAGCCAGCACAGAAGAAAAAAAGAGTTGTTGCAGTTTTGCTAATGGCTGCTTTGACTGGCTCCAGAAGTTAGTCAATCCCCATATACTCCCATGATAACATGTCCAACTTTGTGTATAACTCACCCATTTAAATTTTATTCATGCTTACAGTTCAGCACAATTGAGGGCTTGCCACTTTACGCTTGCCCAAAACCGTGATGCATCTTAGTCTCAGCTCCACATACCCTTCCTCTTTGCCCATTTTTGGATTAGCCCAAAGTTCAGCGGAGTGAAGCACTGCCAAGATGGCGATGGTAGAGCATCCCACTTCGAAACCGCTCTTTATTTTTTAAGGTAAACACAAGAAACTTGTGCTACAGAAAATGGACCAGACTCAGTGAATAGCTCCCTAAGCTTAACATCCTAAATCCTATGATAAGTATTGGCTATACAGACTAATGAGCAGTGATAACTAACATGTCTTTGGGGTCATCAGGTGGGCACCTCACCTCACCAGTGTTTCGTCTAGTTGGTCCCACGACACCTCCAGGAGGCTAGACAGTGATCACTGGCGTCCCAGAGTCACTCCCCTAATGCCAGCCATCACTGCTCCTCACACCACGACTATTTTCTCCTTTTCTTGCCTATGCTACCACAAACAACATCATCAACTCGGACAAAACACACTAGCAGATTCAGCAAACAAACTCCCCTAACCAGTTGGAGAAAGTGGCGGCCATTTTGAATGAGGGAGGTAGAGTCAAGGAGAGATGCCTTTTTGGGCTAGCTCTCCCCCACCGGATTAGGCTGTGCTGTCTAACCCCGCCCCCAACCCACCCACCCACCACTCTCCAACAAAACTCACCTAAAATAAACAAACTCACCTAAACAGCCAAAGAAAAAGCAATAAGCACACTACAAACCAATTCAAAACAATGCAAACCAAACAATACAGGCCACCTCACCTGGACTAGCCGCATGGTCTCAAAGAGGCTCACACAGGCCACACACCCCACTTAAAAACACTTCCTCTTCCTGGTTTTCTTCCTTGCTTCTCCTAAAGAGTCTGTCTATCCTAAGTGCTCCCCCTGCTGGGCCCCAGCTACCATTATTTCTTCTCATCCAAATCCACTGACTGGATCTTGTCTGCCTCATCTGACATGTCCTTTACTATTTTCCTCACACTCTGTCCACTTCCTCCTAACTCTCTCACCAAAGAAACAACAGACCTTGCTACAAATCCTCTACATCCTACTTCCACTGGACAAATCCTAACTTTCCATCCTCGCGACTGTCTGCTTCTGCCCCTAAAAACTCTACATACCTGAGCTTTTTCCTTTACTATATGCTTCTTCAACTAAGGCCTCCCACGGAACAGTCAGCTCTATGAAATATTACTTTCATTCTACTCCTAGACCACAAGACTATGTCAGGCCTTAGCTTTGTACTGGCTATTTCCTGGGCGAACAACAAGCTTTCCTCCTAAAATCTACCTGCATTTCCCAATCACAAGCATCCTTCTAAGCTGCCTTGCCTCTTTGTTGTCTTACCAACTTTCTCTCCCTCTTGAACAAACTTGATTGCAACTCTCTTTATTTTTAGCCCTCCTAAAATTTGCCTGCCTCCGTAAATCTTTCAAATTCCTGCAGCTAAGCTTTTAAAACCTGGTTATGTCGCCACGTTATACCGGCCTTGCGACAGACACTAACCTTACAGCCTGACAAAAATGTGCTTTAAAGTTGCAGTACCTGAACACAATGAAAACATAACGGGTCTCCATTTACCCAAGAGTTTTAGGTTCTGGGGAGTTGCAATACATCATAAGTTGCCCCTATCAAAAATCTAATACTACTTTCCTCCATACTCCACAGCTCTTTCCAGCTAAGCTCTTTTCTTGTCTACACCTTCCCAATTCACCCACTGTCCCTGCTTAGCCTGGGCCACTGCCTTTGCACCCCTTAATATTTCCTCCTGTCTATGAACCTGTTCCACAACTAGCTTTCTCTTTTCCTTGGGACCTGCTCTACTTCCACCACCGGTTTGCTGGGCCAAGCCCAAGCCTTCCCGGCCTATTTGGACATTACCCACAATCTCTGTATGCCTGAGCGTTGCTTCCCGCCTCCTGCACTGCCATTCTTGGATTCCACTTTCTCCCCTTTGATTGGGTTGGAACCACCTTACTAACTACCACATCTTTACTCCCAGATAACAGAGGTAGCTCTGTCCTAACCTTGCGTACATTTAAACTTCCTCCACTAGACTAGTTACTGGGAGCTGAAGTATGCCTTTCCCATACAGTGCCACCATACTTAAACATCTAGGAACACCTAGCCACTTCCTAATGGTAAAAGCTAACTAATCTTTCTATTTTCTCTGCAGCAGATAATGGGATCTCATATACAGACAGTGCCCACAAAGCATGGGAATAAGACCCGAACTGCAGACACCACAAACTTTCCTGGAAGCCCTGATTTATCTATTCTATCCAGTACCTCAGCAACATCTTTCCGAAACTGCACTACCTGTTCTCCGTCATTCAAGTCTGCCTTGTACCACCTACCTAGACTCTTTACCGATTTTTCCCTAATTATTGGAATTTCCTCTTCGTCTATTACAAACTTCCTATCACTTAACTTCCCTCTACTTATTGAGATACTTCTAGACTTACTAGGCTTGATTTTCATACTAGCCCACTTTAAGTTTTTATTAAGTCTCTCAAGTACTCTTTTCATACATGGCACCGTTGTAGTTATCAACGTCATGTCATCCATGTAGGCCCTAATTGGTGTAAGGCGCATCCCATCCTGCCGCCTCTCTCCACCTACAACCCACTTAGAAGCTCTAATGATTACCTCCATCGCCATTGTGAATGCCAATGGAGAAATCGTGCACCCTGCCATAATGCCTATTTCTAGCCTCTGCCATACTGTTGTAAAGCCTGCTGTACTTAAGCATAGTCTAATATCTTGGAAATATGACTTTACTAAATTAACCACTACTCCAGGCACTCTAAAATAATCAAATGCCTCCCAAATAAGGCTATGTGGCACTGAACCAAACGCATTTGCTAAATCCAAAAATATGACATGCAAGTCTCTTTTCTCTGTCTTGGCTTTCTGCATCTAATGCCAAATCATGCTAGTGTGCTCTAAACACCCTGCGAAACCTGGTATTCCTGCCTTCTGTACTGCAGTATCTATTAAGCTATTCCTTTCTAAATAACTAGCTAATCTCCGTGCGACTATGCTAAAGAAGATTTTCCCCTCCACATTTAGGAGACAGATCATTCGAAACTGACTCAGGTCTGAGGATTCCTTCTCCTTTGGAATAAAAACACCTCCTGCCCTACGCCATGCTCTGGGAATAATCTGTTTCTCCCAAACTATTCTTAATTGCCTCCACAAAAACTTTAGGGTATCAGGTGCGCTTTTATAAACCCGGGAGGGGACTCCATTTGGCCCTGGGGCCGAACAAGCCTATGCACGCCTGACTACCTCCTCAACCTCCTTCCACCTGGGTGGTCTAACATCCATCTCATGATCTATCTTTCCTACTGGTGGCATGTCAGGTGGCAGGCCTATTACTCTATTCTGCTCAAAATCTGAATACGTGTTTCTTAGATACTTTTCTACTTCTGACTTTGTTGCCAATGCTAGTAAATTTTGCTGATTTAGTTAACAATGAAAATGGCAATGAAAAAATGGCAGCAGTTAGTATTTCATGTGAGAAAACCACGGATAGGTACTTGGTTTGTGTCAATACTTACTACTTAATGTTTTGTATCCTATATGTCCGTCTCAGTGTTTTCAATTAATGCCATGGGTATTACTGATTTACTAAAAACGGCGTAATCTCTTTACTGCGATGGAAAAGGTGCTGACTTTTGTCTTGCTCAAGAAAGCCATGCTTATTCAGAGGATGCTGTAGTGTCTGGTTTTCATTTGGTATTAATTGATCAGCAGGGGTAGCAATTTTAAAGGAAAGTTTGGAGGTCAAATTTATTCTTATTAATAGTTATGCCACTATTTGAAAAAAAAAAAAAAAAAAAAAAAAAACATTAACAGGCTCTTATCTGAATATCTGTCTTAGGGCCTGATTTACTAAGATCCCAAATAAAGAGCGCTAAACTGCGTGCGCACACGGATAGATTGCGCGCGCTGCCTGTTTGGGGCTTGCGGGTGATTTACTTAGATTAAGAGCGCAATTTGACTACAGGTGCAAAAGTGATTGAGCCTGCCCTATTTAAATGAGGATTTTGCGCCAGTTAAGGGTGTTCACCCTGGCGAATGCAAACGAGCAGACCCAACGGAAGCGCAAAAGCAAATTTGAAGCCACGGAATTGGAGGTGCTGGTACAAGAGGCAAAACAAGCACATTTCTGAGTTTCATAGCAGGCACTGCATGAGTCCTCCTTGAAATCCTGTTCTGAATTTATGCATTCAAAAAAAAGAAAGAAAAAAAGCCAGTAATAGTCTGAGCTGGATCAATAAGGATATGGATAAGATAAGGATAAAATCCTAACAATTCAGACCGATAGCTGGCGCTCGTTAACCGACCATTAACCATTAACAGATAAGATTAAAATGTATTATTTAGAATACAACAAATGTTTGGGGTGGTTTTGCATAACAAAAGGTTTATTTTTACATGTGCAGAATAGGCATAATAGCCTAGATCTCCTGTGTAGGAAAATATTTTATAACTTAAAATAAATAATATACAGTAGCTACACTTTCTAATGTATAAACAAAACAAAAACCCACATAGAATCTTCCAGCGCTGAGAGCGATTAAAGGAAAGCCTCCTCCTCCTCCTCCTCCTCCTCCGCTCTCGGCTCATTATACAGGTGAACAAAACATAAAGTTGTAGTCTCAATTTTCAGACCTCAAAATAAAAACCAGTCAGGCCTACCTCATTCCTCAGCATAATGGACAGCTTGTCAACTGGTTTTTGTTAAGAAATAGAAACATGTTGACATGCTGTGGGGTTACTCTGGTGTAAGTCTGTTAACTGTGAGACCCACAGCGGAGAATACCCGCTCAGATGGAACCGATGTCCCAGGAATGCAGAGATAGCGCCTGCTAGAGCGGCCAGCCTCGGGAATCGCATCCGATTAGCTTTAATTGTTCAACTGATAGTATTAAATTGGTAAAAATTCTTATTATCGGTTAATGGTTAATTATTAACATCCCTATTTTGTGAGTATTATTTTTTATGCGCACAGAGAGATCAGTCACAAACATGTGAAGGATTACTTCATGTGTAAGTGTTGTCTATTCATTAGTAGACTGAGCTTTTTAATATCTTTTGTGCTTGTAGCTGATATATACTCTCATAAAGTCATAAAGTTAAAATAGTTATGTTCGATGTAATGCTTTATTTTTGTCAAGATTGAACGCAACATGTTAAATGTAATACAACTTTATTATTTTTGGAAAATTCCATATACATAAGAAAAATGGTTGAGAACCAAGCCAAATCTCCTGCACTTTATTAATGAATTTAAACAATTTAGCACCACTTTATCTGATGTTAAAAACAAAGAAGCTATTGAGACCTTGAATCTGTTGAATGAATATGCTACATATTGCACAAACGATAGAGTTGTAAAATGTTAATTTTGTTTATTTATTGGTTTGTCATTGTCTTTTCTTTCATTGTTTTATTTTCTGTGTGTATTTGTACCTTTGTACATGACCTTGTGCACAATAAAGAAAATGGAAAAGAAACAGTCTATGCTTGTGGCTTTCATAAGCCATGTTTTTGCCTTTATTCTGAAAGCTGCAGTGATCTACTAGACTATTTTCAAGGTATAACAGTTGACAAAGTTAGATTTTTGTGTGGTCTACGCCTTTAAGGAGTAGCTAGGATTATGTTTCAGTCCATTATGCAAAGTGCATCAAATCAGTCTAACCTTAAAAAATTAATCACAGGAGGCATGGGTGGACCCTCCTGAGTATTAGCAGCAAAATGCAATTAAAGAATTAAAGTAAAAGTCCTGGTTAGGTCCCTCTGACTGATGTATTATTATATATGACATCATCAGATGATCAATACTGAAGCATCAGTGTGTCAGCGACATGTTACTGTTTTGAACTACTTAATGTACAGTTTTACAAACAGGGGCAACAGATAAATCAAAAAGGGGTCATCCAATGATAATCAGAGAGTAAAGAAGAAAAAACAAAGTTCTGGTTAACAAATATGTTTTCAGTTTTTAGACTTGTTCTCAGATTTTTGGTGAGATATTTTGATCATTTCAACATTTATGTAAATGACATCATGTGAGAAGTTTAGAGGGAAAAATCACTAGACTGTTAACTCTCTACATCTAAAATGCGAACCTGATTAAACACTGCTTTTTGTAAGATGTAAGACACCAAAAAAGTTAAAATGTACTTAATTACACCACTGCTAATAAAATAACTTAACCTTCACTACACATGTATTTTAATATTGTTCAATTACCAAACCAGACAAAACTCCTGAATTCCTGAGTGAAAACAAAGAGGGTGTTTCTCAAAAACCTAATACCAAAAAGGTAAAAGACTAACTAAGCCACCAAAAAGACTATTAAAATAAATAATAGAGTCTATATTGATGTCAAAACCTATCTCTACAACAACTAATACCCCACTATCTCAGTGCTCATGACTGAGCACCAGTGTTTGAAACAATAATGAAATGAAAAGCTAACGTTGGAAATGAATGCAGGCTATCCGCTAGCTAAACTGTAACTTGACACAAAAGTTGGACACAAGATAACTTCAGCGTTCCTCTGTAGATTCACGAAATCTAATTCAGAAACTGTGTAGGTAAGGCAGTAAGGTGTATTAAACCAACTGGATAGTTTACTACTGCCACTTACATTTACCATCACTGTCGCACGGGGACAGAGACTCAGCGCGAGCTACTGACGGGAGTAAGGAAAGTAAACAAGACTCCAGGGTTAAGTCTTGTTTACCCCCACTCCACGTAAAACCCAGGTCGCTGCGTTTAGGACTAAGCCTTTGTGGTAACACTCTACCAGGTGAGCTACCTCATCACTTTTTTTGTGTCCCCTGGAAACACTTCCGTTGTGTTGTGAGTATTTGCAGCAAATGTGTTGTCAAATTGATGCGGATGTTTCCTGCAGTTGTTTGTGTTTTGACTATTTGCATGTGTTTTCCTACTATAAAGTGCGTTGAGCCCCCGGGGCCACCTTACTTATCCCAATAGAACCCATTCAAAAAACATTATTAAAAATCAACCACTACAGACAATTGCACCAACAGTAGGAGCACCTATCTCATAAACATGTTTTTATTAGTTTTGAACAGTTTTGAAAACATGTTTCTATCTGCAACAGTCCAGGGACAGTACATGGATGTATGGAGAAGAGACAAAGAGCAGGGTAGGATAACAATAGTGTAAATGCTGCATCGGCAAATAAATACATATTGCCTATCCACATATTTTAGATAAATACCATGATACTGTGATGAATGCACTCACGTGTCTTCAAATAGATCATCGCCTTCTTCAAAATCCTCCTCTACCCCGCTTGAGAAACTATCAGGAGCTGAGTCTCCGTCGTCGTCGTCTTCGTCGCTGAAAGTATCTTCCAGCAGCTTGCTGACAGGGTCCTCCGTTGATAAACGTTTTCGTGACATGCTATTTATTTTATTGCTCAATCTATTCGTGTCTCTGCGTCCTCTCCTCTCCTCTCCTCTCTGCCATGTGTAAACTTAATGTAAACACAGCCTGTGCTGCAAGCAGATTAAAGCTTTCTCTTCGTCTCCTTTGCATTTTTCCTTTTGGCGGGCTGCAATACCAACTTTTAGGTGCATATCGCCACCTACCGTACAGGAGTATGGACAACAGGATCTAGGAACGAGTTGTCCACTAAAGACTTTACTTACACATTCTGGTGTCAAAAATGACACCAAACATTCCCTCTCCACAATTTTTTCTGTTGATCACCACACTGTTAGTCACTACTTAATCAATATTGAAAGAATGTTGAAATAAATTCATCTGTGGCTAAACCAATATTGGTTTCCTTTTATAATCTACTCAGTCACACAGAACACTGGTAAGAACAGATGAACAGGGAATGACTGTGACTGTAGATACAGCTGCGCCAGAACATGCCAGCAGTATTTTCCACACAGCAGGGCACATTTGGTGGTTCGGCTGGCAGGATCACATTAATTGAAAACACAGATTTGAATCTAATCATTCAAACAAACATTTCATGTTATCTACACTGTCTCTCATTGGCTCTCCAAGCTGCAGCTTCAGTCATAACAGTGATGTCATCGATTACCGTCTCCGGACTGGTGACTGAGTTCACCTCATTCACAATTCTGTGGTTGAAATTATTGCTGAAAAGTATTACTTTAAACTTCAAGTATGGAATAGTATTTGTGTAACATGTTTTTTTTATTATTAGTTGTCCACAAGTTGTAAAGAATAAAAACAAAAATGAAAAGAAATCCATTTTGAAGTTTACAGGGCTTTGGCGGATGTTTTTGTATTTATTCTAACTTATATTTATTTAGTAAAGTCAAACAGCCAATCAATGGATTGTATACAGAAAAAGTATAATTGTAAAAAAGTAGTAACCCCATTTACCATCCTGATGAAGACAAGCTAACCAAATACGTTTGGGGAACAAAGTACAGTATATAGCGCAAGTGGTGTAAGACTTGTTTAATTTTGATGAATGTCAATCATTTCACCACAGACAAATTTCAAGTGTGTGAATACTTATGTCAGTGTGATATTTCAGTTTTTCCTTTCAAATAAATTTGAAAAAAAAAATCTAAAACTGTTTTCTCTTCGTCAATATGAGGTATTGAGTGTAGATTGATGAGGGAAAATTTCTCTTTTTATTCTAGCTCAAGGCTGCAACATTACAAAATATGAAAAAAGTGTTCTGAAGACTTCCTGATTGCACTGTCTGTACACCACTCTACACATCAACTCAAAAAAAGACCAACCAATGCCTTGTGACCAAACTGCAACCTCCAACCACCTCAGAAGTGAGTCAATTCCCATTAAATCCCATGTTAAAATGTTCACATTTTTGTAAAACTCACATTATTTAAATTTTATTAAGGTTTAAAGGGGTAACGTGTAAGATCGGGCTACTTGCTCCACCTTCATAGGGGGCAACATTTCACCTCTTCGAACTTGTCCAATTAGTCATGTTGTTGTTTTCCCCACGTTCCTTATAATTTATTATTTATATGTGCATTTATTGTTGATAGTTAAAATTGTTGATAGCACTCAAAAAAATCATGAATACTTGTAATACAAACAGTATGTTTTTATTTACCTATAAAAATATGAAGGCAAGGGGATACTGCATGACACATGGGTGTCAGGCTACAGCAGCATGAGGAAGGGATGATGACATCATCACAAAGGCACAATCAGAAAATAAGGTTTATTGCCAGGAAGGTTTTTGCTAACAAGATATTTGGCTTGGTGTTTGATGCAGTATCCAATAAACATATTAACAGGAAATAACAATAAAAAGGTAAAATACTGCAACAGTCAAGATGATAAATATACATAGATACAAATGTAACAAGGTAAATGAAAAAGATGTTACACAAAACTTATGTACAAACGTTTTGACAAAACTCCTGCTGAGCAGGATGTACCAAAGATAACAGTATAGACAATATGTGTTCACAATATGGACTGGAATTCTGGTCCTGATACAGACAAACATGTGATAGGACAATTACTTTAGATCATACAAGTTCTTTATATTCAAACATGTTAGGTCTGTTGTGTGTGTATGATAAATAGTAAGGATAGATATGAATATGCTAAAATAAATACAGCATTAATATTTGCATGAATATGCTGATATACACAATATGAACACTAGTAACAGTATGAATATTATGAAAGGTAAATGTAAGGAAATGAAAAGTAAACAACTAGAGGTATAAGAATTTAATGTACATACTATATAACCAATAAACTATAGAGTGGTACAAATATGGATATACTGTAAAATGTACATAAGCAATAAAGGCAGTGGTATAACTGTGGTATAAATATTCACTATTATGAATCAGCAGTATGAACATGTATACACTGTGGCTCTGATATAATCACAGTGGTATAGACAAGTGGTGCAGGGGGAGCAGGATGACAGCTGAGGGGAAGAGGCAGATCTGAACCTGCTGGTTCTGGAACAAACATTCCAGTTTCAAAAAGTGAAAAGTGAATGATAGAATTTTACTCACCTAGACCATTCTCACTGTGTCTGTACACTCTCTGCTGTTGGTGTTGGTGGGACAGGCGGACGTGGTGTCTGTACTGACTCAGTCCCTGATAAAGACAGAAGTATGCTGAAATCTCCTGAGAAATGTAAAGGCCTAGTGCACTTTCAATCATGCCTGATCTTGCAACAGTAATGTAAAGTGGTAACAATGTAGTGAACCGATCCACGTGTATCTACTCGGTCTACTGGATCAATATGGTCTCAACATACAGTCATTATAAAATAAGCCTAAAGTTACTGACACATCTAGCTGGACAACAACTGCAGAAACAGGATAAATTCTACTAAATAGCTAAAACGTCTGTCAACAACATCAATATCATACATTTATGCAACTTAAAATGTTTGTCAGTACGGTTTGTCATTTGCACTAATGATGCTTTTCGCTAAAGACCAACATTAGATGTTACTCATCAGTCTAAAAGAAAAGCTATGAGCTCGGCATCAAACCACATCTCTTTACTTTTGGTGGAAAGCCACATCGAGATTTACTTGTGTTTCCTCCTATTCTAGTCAAGTTGTAGCTAACTTTAAGCTCTGGAGGAAGCTGTTCTTCTTCGTGGGACTGAGGGCAGAGTAGACACTACAGTGACTCACACAGCATCTAGTGTCACAAAGTGGTATTACAACATGGTCCGGGACACGGCTAGTTGGTTAGCATGCTCATTTCAGTAGATATCCCTCAAATACATTAAATGGAGGTCTTGGTCATGACATTATCAATGTGGCTCCTTCACATACTATTGACTATGTTAGTTCATTTTTTACATTTTTACACAACATTTTAAACTAAGATTCTGGCCAGATTTTACACATTAAACCTTTAAAGTTCAGCATAATTGAGTGTGAGGGTCACACAAACCAAAGAACAACCTTCGAAAAAGCAATCTCCTATTGCCATTGAGGCCGCAACAGCACAGAGTAGGGTGTTCCTGCAGAACCTGAGGCAATTTCAGGACATTCAGGCATTTCTAGGACCCTAGTTTCTCATGACACTGCCACCTAATGACATTGACGTCAGCATCGCATTTCCTAAAAAAGATGGATGGTAAACGGAAAGTTAGTATGACAGCTCATATAAATATATTAAGAGTACCCAACTAATTTCTTTATTGACACAACCATCTACCATATTTATATTAATGACATGATACATAATTAAGAATACACTGCGGTCATGAGACTGCAGCCCCTGGTACCGCAGGAACATGTCTTACAATCTATTAGAGGCTATGCTATATATTAGCAACATTAAGATATTAAATTATGGCGGCAGAAAAAATTGTATTAAATTAGTATGTTTTCTGAAAATTAGCTCTCACCTGTATTACTAATTCAATTATCTATAAATTTTTATCTACCACACAGTGCCTTGGCAAATTATACAAATTGGCCAATATTAATTTGTTAACGCCTCATTTGCATATAATCGTGGTGATGATGACATTATTATATATAAATTTCACTACATTCATCTGTAGTGTCTCCCTTTAAATA
This sequence comes from Seriola dumerili, assembly GCF_002260705.1. Classification (NCBI taxonomy): domain Eukaryota; kingdom Metazoa; phylum Chordata; class Actinopteri; order Carangiformes; family Carangidae; genus Seriola; species Seriola dumerili. The sequence continues at coordinate 368,403 of NW_019175945.1, forward strand.
CAATACATTAGCCTGTACACCTACCATGATAAATCATGATAGAGAACATTTATTTTCTTTAATAGGACTGAAATAGTGAGAGAGGAAGCTAACCATAGCTAATTAACTTATTATATTAGCCAAGTAGCTCATGTGTGTATTTTAGCAAGACACAAGTTAGCTATATTTGTTTTTGTCTTTTGGTTAATTTGCTGTAAACCCGGGGCACTGGCAGCTCAGTCCATCATTAATCACCACTCACCTCAACACAAGCCAAGGAAAAACCACCACAACAGGAAAAGTTTAAGAGCTGGGAGGTGCTGCTTGCCTTTCTGAGGTCACTGGCTGTGACGCCAGTGTTCCGGTTTAACTTGTGGTCATGTTATCTGGTGATATTTGTTTACATATGTAAATATGTGTCCTGTGCTCCAAATGTTCTTGTTTGCAGATTCGTCATTTTCAGCATAGCTGGCCTACCTGTATGTTCATGAAGGGTGGTGAGACATTGAAGATGTCGACACAATTAAACTAAGCATCTCCAGTTCATGTAAAATGCACATCTGTGTCAATATCAGCCTGAAGACAGTACTACCAAACTTTCTGCTCAAAAAAATAAATATACACTTAAATGAAAGACCGCCAGTCCTCCCCAGTGAGGGACCAGCACCTGCCTTTTCTTCTGCATCTGGCCTCATCAACCATCAACGACCACATTACAGTAACACCTTGGAATATTATCCCTGCACAGAAAGCATATTGTCTGTACTGTGATCTTTGATACATCCTGCTCAGCAGGGGTTTTGTCAACACTTTTGTACATAGATTTTTCATTGTTTTATATTTTAATATGTGTATCTATGTATATTTATCTTTTTGACTGTTGTCCTATAAATGTGTTAATTGGATACTGTAACCGGCAAATATCTTGTAAGTAAAAAGCTACCAGGCAATAACACTTTATTTTCAGATTGTCCCTTTGTCATGATGTCATCATCCCTTTTTCATGCTGCTGTAGCCTGACATCCATGTGTCATGCAGTATCCCCTTGCCTTCATATTTTTATAGGTAAATAAAAGCATACTGTTTGTATTACAAGTACTCATAATTTCTTTCAGTGCTCTCTACAATTTTAACTGTCAACAATAAATGCACATATAATTAATTATAAGGAATATGGGGAAAACAACATGATTAACTGGAAAGGGTCAAAGTGGTGAAATGCTGCCCCCTATGGAGGTGGAGCAAGTAGCAGGATCTTACACATTACACCTTCAAAAATCCACAGTGGTGGTGGAAAAACTGAACCCTTGGGATTTTCTAAGGATATCTGGTTTGCACATTTCTCTTCAGCTCCAGGTTCCACAGCATCTCTAGTGGATTAAGGTCTAGACTCTGACTGGACCACCCCAGAGGGTGGATTTTCTTTGTCTGAAGTCATTCTGTAGTAGATGTTCTTTGATGTTTAGGGTCATTGTCCTGCTGCATTAACAGCTTCTCCTGAGCTTTAGCAGGTGGACAGACACCCTGACATTATCCTGGAACAAACCATGGTTGATCCAATCACAAGTGGTCAGCTCTAAGGTCAGGTGTGAATGCACCCAAGACGCATTAATCAAAAAAGATTGTTTATTTTTCTATCCATGTTACAAATGAGGACAAAGTATGAAAAATAAAAGAACTCATTCTGCACAGCAATTGTTCCTGTCTGTACTTATCATTATATATGATGTTTATTGATATGATGTTTATTACTGACTATTTTGCATTTCACTGCTGCAGGTGAGCTAATTTGAAGTACTTACTGTTGGATAGTTCAATCTACAGCAATGCATCACATTTTATAAGATCATATATTCCAGTACAGTATAAGAACCTCAAATACTGTAGTAAAGTACAAATTTGAGGTTCTTATACTGTACTGGAGTATTTCCGTTCTATTCTAGATTTGAGTAAATATACTTTAGTTCTTTAGCTATTTTCCACCACTGCTGCAAAGTGGTAAAAACGACTGGAACGCGATGGAAGGCGCATTTTATTCGGTTTATACACTCACCAGCCACTTTATTAGGTACACCTAATCAACTGCTTGTTAACGCAAATATCAAAGCCAATCACATGGCAGCAAATCAATGCATTTAGGAATGTAGACATGCTCAAGACGACCTGCTGGAGCTCAAACCGAGCATCAGAATGAGGAAGAAACGTTATTTAAGTGACTTTGAATGTGGCATGGTTGTTGGTGCCAGACAGGCTGGTCTGAGTATTTAAGAACATGCTGATCACTGGGATTTTCAAGCACAACAATCTCTAGGGTCTTTGTTCCAAAAAAGAGAATATATCCAGTTAGCGGCACTTCTCTAATTTTTCATGTTTGATCACAGTGTGGGCTCAAGCGTCACCATCTACAGTCTGATCCCTCATATCTTTATACAATCAGGCATTGAAAGTAATGGATAAAAAGCCTGTCTAATGGCATCAGTCACATACTGAAAAGATACAATCTACTTATTACTGAGAGCTTTATTCATCTTTTCTTTTTCAAACTGGTCTATAAATGTATCACCAGTTTAGCCCCAGAGTCTCTCTCCAGATATATCCAAAGGCAAGACGGTAACAGAGTTACTAGGAGCATGGTGAATGGCAACTGTAAAATATCACATCGAAGATCTAAATTTGGACAATCAGCATTCTCCATAAAGGGCTGTCAACTCTGGAACACGTTACCAACTGAGATTATATTAACTCCAGACGTAGATTCCATCACAACAAAAGCGCTGGTCTGTTGTTGGTTGTTTTTGTTTGACAGCTTGTAGCTTGTTTAGCTGTTGTTGTCTGTTTTTGGACTGTTCTTATGTGTGTTTTTAGCTAATTGTAGGATATTGTCAGTTATGTTGTTTGTCTCGTGTTGTTTTTGCTATTGACTGTTTTAATTCCATTACACATGTAAAAGCCCAACTAGGGACAGGAGTCAAGAACTAGCAATAGCTATAAACTCTTTGTGTAACACATTAGTTTCATACCCTGTTTTGAAACTATGTTAATTTGCATTGTCCTTATCAAATAAACTTAAGAGTAGCTTTATTGTCCGTCACAATTGATCAAATAAAGAAATGTTGAATCAATGTTTCAATCACAATTCTGTGGTTGACATTATTGCTGAAAAGTATTACTTTACTAAATCCGTCATAAATAATCTGGAAACAGACAATGGAACAGTATTTGTGTATCATGTTTTGATTATTAGTTGTCCATGAGTTGTAAAGAATAAAAACAAAAATGTAAAAAATAAGTCTCAGCTCAGAGGGGCTGGGCTCGTCTGATAAAAAGTTTTCAAGATTTTGGTGGATGTTTTTATATTTATTCTAACTTCTAACTGTAACATATTTATTTAGTGAAGTCAAACAGCCAGAAAAAGTCAGATAACCAAATATGTTTGGGGAACAAAGCACAGTATATAGCACAAGTGGTGTGAGATTTGTTAAATTTTAATGAATGTTGATCATTTCACCATAGATAAATTTCAAGTGTCTGTATACTTATGTCAATGTAATATTTCAGTTTTTACTTTTAATTAAATTTGTAAAAAAAAAAAAAAAAAAAAAAAAAATGTAAAACTGTTTTCTCTTTGTCAATATGATGTACTGAGTGTAGATTAATGAGGGAACATTTCCTTTTATTTTTGCTTTAACTCAAAGTCTAACTTCTGCCTCTAGGGGTCTCTCAATTAAAGAGTTAGGATTCTCTGATAACTTTTTAACCAGATGTTGAGGAAGTTTTTACCAGTAGCCATATTACCCTCAGGGTGTCCTCTCCATAACAAACAGACCAGGGGATTAAAACCAGTAGAAACATCCATTAAACAGTTTCACTTTAAAAATCAGTAATTTGTGGTACACCAGTGATCCAGGTTCCAGTCCAACCTGTGGTCTACATGTCATCCCCTCTCTCTCCCTGACTTTCCTGTCTCTCTCACTGTAGCGATCAGAATCTGAAGGCAAAACTGCCCCAAAAATAACAAAAAAATCTGTGATACACGACACTTGGCAGCAGTCACATTACCTCTAGTAGTGGCTGGAAACTGAGACTGCTGACCTTTGTTTCTTTAATAATTTATTAACCATTCACCGGGTTTTTACCGGCAGCCGAATTACTTGCAGTCATCTCCTTCTCTCCATAACAAACGGAATGGGGGATTAGAACTGGTAAACAAATAAAGCAGTTTTTTTTTTTTAAATCAGTGATTTGCTGACGCACTTCAGTGGACATGGGACAGGACGTCTCCAGCAGCTGGGAGCTGAGCTGTCTAACATTTCCTCAACTTGCTTCTCTGAAAACTTCAGACCCAGACATCCAATGACTAAAATCCTGGTTAAAATATAGAGGTCAAATCCACCAAGGTGTAAAAAAATGCATGTGGTGTAAAACTAGATAAAAAAAAGTCAATGTTGAGCCTCTGGCAGGCAACTACCAACGCCGACCCATGCGCATAGGGGATATAATGTCATTGACAGTTGAAATGAGACAAAGCATTACCGTATTAAAAGGGAAACGTTTGTTTCCTGTAACTCAAAGATATATATAAAACAGGTCTGGTCATTTTTTGACATTTTAATGTGGAAAAGTTATGGATTATAACTTTAAGGCTGCAACATAACAAAATATGAAAAAAGTATTCTGAAGACTTCCTGAATGCATGTACACCACTCTGCACATGAACTGCCATTTCATTATGCAGAGGGACCAGCATCATGCCAGTCGGCAAAACAGTTCCTGTCTAAAATCACACACAGTGACACACCACAATTTCTACACTTCCATGCAGTCTTTTTTTTGCAGTGTACACAGGACAGTCTTCCATCTGTGGCCTTTTTCGACTTCTCTGCATCTGGCTTTATAGCCACAGGGGTGCAGGTCCGTAGGACAAATTTGACTGATGTGGGTGGCGCACCTGGTTTGGGTTGTGCCGCTGGTATGGGTGGCGGGCGTGGTTTTGGTGGTGTGCCTGGTGTGGGAGGCGGGTGTTGTTTGGGTGGTGCACCTGGTTTGGATTGTAGGGCACATTTGGATGGTGTGTCTGGTGTAGCTTGTCTGGATGGTGGGACAGGTATATCCAAGCCACAAAGTTCAGCAGTGAGGGTCTCCATGAACTCCAAGTGAGTCATAGGTTGTTTCTGTTTCATCTGACTCAGTTCTTTGTGAAGGATGTAGGAGTTTGCGGCTGCAATGTCTATGAAGTGTTGAAATAATAATCTGTACCACCTCATTGTCTTATGGTGCACTGAAAAATATTGGATCAGCTGGTCTGATAGATCTACACCGCCCATGTACTTATTGTATTCTGCCACTGGGGTTGGCATGGGGATGTTTTGGATCTTCCATTGTCCATCTTTCCCTTTCACATGTCTTTTTGCAATTTCACCTGAGTACACAGTGTGAATTGTGGAGCACATAGACACCTGTGTAGTGTCCATCCACTTTACGAAAAGCAGTGGTCCATTTCTCATCCACCTTATTGTTCCTCTGCTGTCCTTTTTTTTAGTCCGGGATTCTCTCCTGTTGTCTCTGTATGTGCCACATGCATGGACTTTCAAAGAACAAAGCTCCATGAAGAGCTTTGGACTTGTGTAGTAGTTATCACAGTACAGGTGATAACCACTTCCAAGGTATTTTTGATTCATCAAGCCTATAACAGTGTCAAATGCAAGTCCATGTCCAGATGAATTGTGGTATCTGCCTGTATAGACTGAAAAATCACTGGTGTAACCATTGCTGGAATCCACCATCACAAACAGCTTTAAGCCATACTTGTTGGGTTTATTTTTGATGCACTGACGCATTCCAATTTTAGCTTTTGTAGTGACCATTCGTTCATCGATTGAGACATTTTGACGGGGATGGTAAAATGCCTTACATGCATTCCGTAAATGGTCATATAATGGCCTGAGTCGGTGCAAGGGGTCATATTCAGGTGTGCCTTTTTTCTTGTCATTTTCTGTATCTTCATCTGGATTACTCATGTGCAGGTTCCATGATATCACCTGGAAAGTGTTTCTGGACATGACTAAGGCTGGAGACAGGACACTGAAAAATGAACTCTGTCTCCAGTACTGTTGCACTTGTGGCAGTTTTAAGACTGCCATATAAAAGAGGAGTCCCACAAATTTGAAGAAATCAATGTGACTGATGTCACGCCACTTGAATTTCTTTCCTTTATCAATGTTCTTCTTGGCCTGTTTGTTTGTGTTTTTACAGATGATCCTGACAGACTTTTCATCAAAAAATGTTTTGAACAGCTCAGAGGGGCTGGGCTCGTCTGATAACCAAAATACTTGTACTCCAGGTGTCCGAGCAGGGCAAAAGCCTGGGAGGGGCTCAGGCAATGCATCTGGTTGTTGTTCTGTCTGCCACCCAGCAGCAGAGAGTCGAGGTGCTTGATGTGATGCTGCGGTCGGTCTTCCACGTCCTTGTTTGCAAGTGAATGAGGATTTAGATAGTGTTACATGGCAGCGATCACCTTCATTTGTCTGTTCAGGCTCTGACACTGATTTGCTTGCTTGCTGTTGTGAAGAGGATGATAGTGGAGTAGAACAGGACTGTCTACATGAAGTGGAGGGTATGTAGTCTCCATCAGATCTAAAAGAAACAACAATACTTATAATGTTTAATATTTATAAATGTTATATTGTTATATAATTATATGGATACTATATTGCTCCAGGCGACATTGCGTTATAAATACTATACTGTTACTAGAACATGCATTGAAGAACCCTGAAGAAAATGTGTGATTGCTTTATCCTCTGCCGTTGTCTTTACCTAACATATTGAGGAAACAATTCCACAGTGACTGAATTAATGATGGTTGCTGAGATATAAGCTGAAACAATTTTGCAATATTTGTTAGCTCATTTTGTTTATGGTGGCACAATAACTGCCATTTTTGAGGATTTGAGACGCTTTGAAGTATTGGGAAGCTGTTAACCAAGTTTCCAACTTTTTGCGATATCCATCATGCTTCACTTATTTACATATATTACAACACATGCGCTGCAAATACAACACAAGGGAAGTGTTTCCAGGGTACACAAAAAAAAGTGATGAACTTGACTGGGACGCACTTGTTGTTCAATTGTTGTGTCCGAAGTCACACATTAGTTCCTTTATAGTCCACTATATTTTGAGTTTGCCATTGTGCTGTCCGAATGTATAGTGAGAATTATTATACCCTGTATAGTGGACTCATAATATGCCACAATGCATCATAAAAAGTAGTGTACAACCGATGGTCACTATGCAAGCATTATACACTGATCGGCCATAACATTATAGCCACTGACAAGTGCCACTGTAATGAGATAATCAATGTTATTCACTGCACCTGAAAGTGAACATTTTTTCCTCTAAGTTGATGTGTTGGAAGCAGCATAGTGGGTAAGCGTAAGGATCTCGGTGACTTTGACAAGGGCCAAATTGTGATGGCTAGAAGACTGTGTCAGAGCATCTCCAAAATTGCATGTCTTGTTGGGTGTTCCCGGTCTGCAGTGGTTAGTACCTACCTAAAGTGGTCAACCGGACAACCGGTGAACCGTGCCCAAGGTTCAATGATGTGCATAGCAAGCAAAGGATAGCATGTGTCGTCAGATCCCACAGAAGAGCTACTGTAGCACAGATGAAAAAGTTAATGATGGTGTAAAAGGTGTAACAACACACAGTGCTTTGCATCTTGCTAAGTATGGGATTGTGTAGCCAGAGAATGGTCAGAATGGAGTGCCCATTCTACACCTACAATGGGCACGTGAGCTTCAGAACTGGACCATGGACCAATAGAAGGAGGTGGCCTGGTCTGATGAATCATGTTTTCTTTTAAATCATGTGGATGACGGGATGTGTGTGCATTGCTTACCTGGGGAAGAGATGGCAGCAGGATGTACTATGGGAAGAAAGCACGCTGGCAGTGGCAGTGTGATGCTTTGGGCAAAGTTCTGCTGGGAAACCATGGGTCCTGCCATTCATGTTGATGTTACTTTAACACCTACCACCTACCTTAACATTGTTGCAGACCAAGTACACTCTTTGATGGAAACAGTATTCCCTCATGGCAGCCTCTTTCAGAGGGATAATGGCTGGGATGTGGATGGGATTTTCTTCTTTACAAAACTTACAGAACTTAAAGATTTGCTGCTAACGTCCAGGTGCCACATACCACAGCACACCTTCAGAAGTCTTGTGGAGTCCATGCCTTGACAAGTCAGAGCTGTTATGGCGGCAAAAGGGAGGCCTACACAATATAAGGTAGGTGGTGACAATCACACATTGCTCTTGTGCTGAAAGACAAAACTGGGGCAGAGAAAATTACCCCAGTAGTGTCCAAAAGTGTTTTTTCCATTTTACCAATGAGCTCATTAGACAGTACTCTACAGAGAGCTCCCTGGATAGTGAGTAGGGAGTATTGAATGAGTGAATGATTTCAGACACAACCAATGCCTTGTGACCAAACAGCAACCTCCGAAGCAGAAAAATGAAGCCAACATGGAAGTACAGAAGAACAGTTGTTTCAGGTCTGTGAACGGCTGCAATGACACTGGCTCCAGAAGTGAGTCAATCCCCATACACTCCCATCTTAAAATGTCCACATTTTCATAGAACACCCATTCAAATTTTAGAGGCTCAAAGTTCATCATGATTGAGGGCGTGTCACTTTACGCTTGCCACAAACTGAAGTCTCAGCTCCACACAACACCTTCCTCTTTGCCCATTTTTTTTTTTGGTCCAGATGGCAACAATAGAGCAACCCACTTCAAAACCGCTCTACATCGACCTTTATTTACAGTCCATGCTTGTGGGGGTGACATGAGTGGTTGGACTTTTTCTACCTAAGAATTAACTTCTCACAAGACTTAGACTTAAATAAGTACAGTAGCACCCCTTAATGCTTTATGCTACTTTTTTATTTTGAAAACAATTCAGTTTGATGTTTGTGTTAATAGCACTTTATTTAGCAGCAGTTAGCTAACTAGCAGTCACCTAGTATATGCCTTGAGGAGAATGATAATGCCGGTTAGGGTTAGAACCTACCCTGGCTGAAGTGCAGGAGAATATCATTATATAATCTCCAGAAAAATCAACGAAAGGTCAAATCGTATTGATGATATGGTGAGAGAAAATGTAATTAAAATTGGAACCTTCACTGAGTCACTCAACTCAATCACACAGAGATTATGGAAATTAACGAAGAAAATTAAAGTCTAAGAAGTGAAGGTGGAGGTATGAAGAAGTAGATCATGGAATTGGATAATAAGGTGAATGATCAAGAACGATACAGCCATGGATGGTGCCTTCATCTGAACAGAGTTGCCGAATGCTCTACTGAGAACATCGAGGCAGGAGTGATAGACATATCTCCATCACTCTTGCCTTGATGTCAAAGCAGTGGTTCCTGAGGCAGACTGTAGCAGATGCTTTGGATAAGGTACATCGTCTGGGGCGGCTCAAGTCAGGAGAGGGAAATAACGCTAAACTGCGACCAGAAATAATGAGATTCATCTCGAGAGAGGGATCTGATGTGGAGGCATGTAGAGACAATATTTGAAAAGAAATGGTTTTAACTTCAAGGAGGATCTAACATCATCTGACAAGGAAGCACAGAGCCAGCTCTGGCCAGCCATGGAGAAGGAAAGGAAGTAAAGAAAGAAGGCATTTCAGCAGGGCAAGAGCCTTCGTTGATGGCAAAGAACTAAAGGTATAAAATTAAACTGCTTCCTGTAGGTAAGGTTTACAATCAGTGTGTCAGCTTACCTCATGACATGGTTACCTCCTGTGTTTTTGTGTTACTGGAAGAAGGGCTCTTTTAATTTAATTGCTATAAAATTTTATAGACTTTGTTTACATTGAAAATGGCAATAAGCAGCTGTTTTCATGTATTTTATGTGAGAATTGGATATTGGTATAGGTACTTGGTTCATGTTAATACTTACTTAGTGTTTTGTATCCTTTATGTTTGTCTCAGTGTTTTCAATTAATGTCATGGGTATTAGGGATTTATTTAAAGAAAGGTGTCCTTTCTTTACTGCCGTGAAAGAAATGCAGACATTTGTTTGGTTCAGGAAAGCTGTGCTTGTTCAGAAGATGCTTTATTTTGGAAAAAATTGGGAATTAATGCCTGGTTCTCATTCGGTACAAATCAATCAGCAGGGATAGCAATTTTAAAAGGAAAGTTTGGAGGTCAAATTTATTCATAATAGTTGCCACTAACAAAAACAAAACAACTACCTCATTTTTGAGACATTAACGGGCTCCTATCTAAATATCCGTCTAATAGTATTATTTTGGGAGGATGATTTTAATACTACTTTAAATTAGGAACTAGATCGATGGCCTCCGAAAGACAAGGTTGTAGAATGTCAGTTGAAAAACATTTGTTAAAGATTAGGTACCTTGGGAAAATGGAGGCAAAAAACCCCAAATTCATGCATGGAGCAATAAAGATTAATCAATCACGCATAGATTTTTGGTTAGTATTTGAGGAATTAGAGAACAAAATTGATTCAATTGGGACTGAAATGACTATTTTAGACAAACACAGTAGAGAAATTAAGTATCATGATTATTATCAAGATATTGTTAAAAAGCACTGAAAATGTTCAAAAAGTAATAAAACACAACCTGTTTGAATTTAAACATTTAAATAATAACGTGTGGTCTGTGCTCGACAGGAGTCTGGACTCACTCAGGACTGTTGTGGGGAGATGGAGGCCATCTTAGACAGTACCAACCATCCTCTCCATAACATTTTGGCAGGACAGAGAAGAAGCTACAGCTGCAGCAAACATCTCATCTCACTGTGCTGCAGAACAGAGAGGTTCAGGAGATCCTTTGTCTCCCCCATCAGGCTATACAAACACCTCAGCCAAAGGAAGTGGACTAATCTAGTTATTATTGTCTGTTAGATTAGATTAGATTAGATTAGATTAGATTAGATTAGATTAACTTTATTAATCCCACAACTGGGTAATTCATTTACCACAGCAGAAAAATAAACATCTATAGAATAAACATCTATGGAAATATACATCAAAAATACACCAAATATACACTAATAAATACAATATACACAATACACACAATATGTACATAAAAAAGTGCAAGTTTGCACATGGTCAGGAAGAGCAGGAGTCTGACAGCTGCTGGAATGAAGGACCTGCGGAACCTCTCCTTCTTACAGCGAGGATGTAAAAGTCTGCTGCTGAAGAAGCTACTCAGAGACCCTACAGTGTCATGCAGAGGGTGAGAGTTATTGTTCATGATGGATGTCAGCTTAGCTAACATCCTCCTGTCACCTACTTCCTCAATGGAGTCTAGGGGGCAGCCCAGGACAGAGCTCGCTTTCCAGATCAGTTTGTTGAGCCTCTGCCTATCCCTGTCAGTGCTGCCCCCTCTCCAGCAGACCACAGCGAAGTAAATGGCTGAGCCCACCACAGAGTCATAGAAGGTCCTGAGGAGAGCCCCACACACGCCAAAGGATATATATATTATTAACTGTTATTATTATTGTCAACAATGAGCTAATGGACACAGGAATTTTCCCTATGGGATAAAAAAAAAGCATCCATCTATATATATATACATGACGCACCTGTAATCTGCCCAGCATGGTTCTGTTAAACTAGAAGCATTGCTGTGCTCAGGGATGACAGCGGGCTGCAGCCTTTTTTAAAAACACACAATTACTGACAGAAGCGTCTCACACGGAGGGCTCTATATTAACAATCCAAAGCACATGGTATGAAGCACATGCCGCAATTGCATTTACGGCATGTCCATGTCACTTTTGCTATTTTAACAGCGGAAAAAACAGCCTCTGCTCCAGGCACATGGATTAAAAGGGTTGTAATTAATCTCTTAATTATTCATAGGAGTGTTTTAGGCGTAACAATCAATAATCCAGTCACAGTACCATTTCCCATATCCTTTAAAAGCCAGGTGCACTTGCACCTTGGCTTATTAATGTCATAACAGTGCAGTGTGTAAAACAGTTAGATTTCATTTGTGGTCAGTTTATCACATTCTTTGTCACTTGATGTTCCACGGAATGTTATTAAGGACTTAGACGAGGTGCTTTACAACTTCATTTGGAGAAACAAGTCTCTTATTTAAAAAAAGAATTACTTTGTAACACCAAAGACCGCGGTGGTCTGGAAGTTCTGGACTGGAGCTCTCTAAATAATTCATTCAAGATTAAGTGGATTATTGAATACTTAAAAACAAGAACAGCATTTGGAATATTTCCCCCAATTATCTATTTGATCCAGTTGGTGGTAGAGCTGTGCAAATGATCTAATTTTATTTTCGATTACGATTTTGGCCTCCAACAATTATAAAAACAAGATAATCGAGAGAAAACGATTATTGTGCGGCATTCTGTTCTCAGGTATCTTTAACTTATATTGTGTATAACGGGAATAACTACATGGACACAACGCTTTTTGTTTTGAAATCTTTTTTTCTGTTTTTTTCCAAAGTCAGAGAAATTGTAATCGAGCAGCCCTAGTTGGTGGTATCAATTTCTACTAAAATGTGACTTCTCTATTGATAAAATTCAAAACATCATCAACAAGCACTGACAGCTTGGTGATTAGCTTACAAACATAACCTTTCACCCCATAGATGCCTCATATGGAACAAAAAAGACATGCGATATAAAAATAAGACAATTTTCTAACACACATGGTTGATAATGGCATTCTGACAGTTGGCCAATAATTTTTGTGTCCCCTGGAAACACTTCCGTTGTGTTGTGAGTATTTGCAGCAAATGTGTTGTCAAATGATGATGAATATGTTTTCTTAAATTGTTTGTGTTTTGTCTATTTGCATGTGTTTTCCTTCGATAAAGTGTGTTGAACTCTCAGGGTCACCTTACCTTTCCCAATAGAAAACCCATTCAAAAGACATGATTAAAAATCAACCACTACATACAATTGCACCAAGAGTAGTAGCACCTATCTCATAAACATGTTTTAAATTAGCTTTGAAAACATGTTTCTATCTGCAACAGTCCAGGGACAGTACATGGATGTATGGAGAAGAGACAAAGAGCAGGGTAGGATAACAATAGTGTAAATGCTGCATCGGCAAATAAATACATATTGCCTATCCACATATTTTAGATAAATACCATGATACTGTGATGAATGCACTCACGTGTCTTCAAATAGATCATCGCCTTCTTCAAAATCCTCCTCTACCCCGCTTGAGAAACTATCAGGAGCTGAGTCTCCGTCGTCGTCGTCTTCGTCGCTGAAAGTATCTTCCAGCAGCTTGCTGACAGGGTCCTCCGTTGATAAACGTTTTCGTGACATGCTATTTATTTTATTGCTCAATCTATTCGTGTCTCTGCGTCCTCTCCTCTCCTCTCCTCTCTGCCATGTGTAAACTTAATGTAAACACAGCCTGTGCTGCAAGCAGATTAAAGCTTTCTCTTCGTCTCCTTTGCATTTTTCCTTTTGGCGGGCTGCAATACCAACTTTTAGGTGCATATCGCCACCTACCGTACAGGAGTATGGACAACAGGATCTAGTTAGTTAACGTTAGTCTGCAATGATGATTTTTAAAGAGGCTATATTCTATATTCTATTAAACAATCCGATTTTTCACTAAAAAAAAAGTCCATGGCATGTAGATTAAAGTGATTTTGATGAAATGTCACAATTTTCACAACAGTGTTTAAACAGCAATAACATTTTCATGGTATAAGTCTATTCTCTTTTAATTTTACACTTCACTCCTGTACCTTTATTTTAGTGAAATTCTAATTGCAGGACAATTTTTTTCCCTAATGCAATTTGAATCTCTTTTCTTTCCTAATGTGTATTCTTAAATGTGTGTATTGTATTTATTATGTTAAGTATTCCTATACAGCAAATGATATGTGTTTGCAGTTTTAATTTTTAATTTTGGTGGTATTTCATTGTATCCTACTTTTTCGAACTGAAGCAGATATAATACCAGCTAAGTTATTTGCGCTCTCTACTACGAGAATACTATATAATTCAACAATTTGTTATATAGTTGCTATTAATTTAAGGCAATCATTTTCAGTTATCCATAAATTGAGGACCTTTATTGTGAAAGTAAAGCAATCCTTGACCCTTCCCGGAAGTAACGTCTTCGTTTTCTCGAGGTGCCTCCAAGCAGTTTTGTTGTTCACCTTACCAAAATAATGTTCGTATGTTGTTTATGTAACACTGTAACTGTTTAAAATACGTTTACTGTTAATTTAAATCATATTTGTAAACCCCGTAAGTCTCCACTGTCACGTCCCTGTCCGGTTTAACATGGTGAACGCGGATGAAATCGCCAAGTTATGCTATGAGCGTTTCAACCAGCTGCCCCGGAGAGGGAAGCCTGAGCCGGGCAGAGAGTGGACCCTGCTGGCCGCTGTGGTCAAAATCACCCGGTGTGCTAACTCTGACACAGGTTGGACAACGGAGTGAACCACTACATATTTCATGTTCTCTTTATGTTAACAGTGACCGTAAATAGACAAAATCCGTCCTTTTTCAAACCTTTAAACAAACCATTGTGATATCTCATTGTGATATTGTTCGCCATATCGCCGCGTTAAGACTATTAACGTTAACTTTGAGCTGTTTCTATGTTACTGTGTATTGGTAAAGGGCACAGTCCAGTCCGTGTTACATTGTACAGGACAGGCGTTGAATGTTGAGAATACAAAACTAAAGCTTTTCTGCTTACACGTAGACTACTCAAAGTAGCACGAAACAGCAAAACAAATGAGTTAGAACATGAACATATGAAAATGTGTTATGTATGTTATTAGTATGAAGTTGCAATGTGATGAATAACATTTTAATTATTTTTATCTCTTACACAGTTAAAAAGGAGGTTGTTTCCCTCGGAACTGGGACCAAATGTATAGGACAGACATACATGAGTCCCAATGGTGTGTGGGTATTGACCTTGCTGTCTTTGATTTTTGTTCTCTTTATGCTCTGAATACTCTGTCTCTCTCCCATACTCTGAGTTTATTTTGGCAGTCCAGCCAAATTCATTTGCCAACACCCTGAATGTATTTATTTACATTTTTGAGTTTCATTAGTCTGTGCACAGTTCAAAATGTGTATTTTTTGAATATTTATTTATTTATTTATTTTTTGTATTTTTTTTCAGTTGGCTCTCAGTTTCAGATCTGAGACTTTAAATGTCCATTGCACAATTCATTAACTAGAATTATGTTTTTCTTCATTTCTTTGATACATTTTTTTTCTTTCCTTGATTTGCCATCTATTCAGGTGATGTACTCAATGACAGCCATGCAGAAGTCATTGCCAGACGGGGATGTATTAGGTCTGTATATATATTCAGTTTTGGGTCCATGCTGACCCTTGAGCATAAATAGAAATTTGTATAAGCTGCTTACATGTTTTGTGTGTGTGTGTGTGTGTGTGTGTGTGTGTGTGTGTGTGTGTGTGTGTGTGTGTGTGTGTTTATTTATAGATACCTGATTAAGGAACTGCACAGAGCTGTGAGTGGTGGCGACGGCTCTGTGTTTTGTCCAGCTGATCAGCAGGGGAAGTGGAGGCTTCAGCCGGGAGTTTCATTCCTCTTCTTTACAAGTCACACTCCCTGTGAGTCGAGTATGCTCCCAGTGTACCTACCTAACTGTCTATCTGTTAAATGACTGGGGCTGGATATTATCATGTTGTATTAACTCTATTCCGACAAAATTGACATTTTACACATCATGCAGCCCTAACTGAACCACATGTTTTGTTCAGATGCACCTGTACTGAGTAAAGGCAAAGAACGATCTTGGGATTTTAATAATCGATATTAGATCAGTCTAATAAAAATTTACATTAATCGGATAATCAGTTATTTTTATCCAGCCCTATAAATGACCAACAGCATCTTATGTGATACGATCCACAGGATTTAACTCAAGCTATATATTTTTGTCATATATTTTTATTCATCACAATTTAGATGCATTTATTTAAAGCATATGTTTTGTCTGTTATTCCTGTTCCAATTAAGAGTTTCAGGGCCTTGTATACATATCAGCCACCTTTAATCCAATGATATCAATGTCAGCCTTTGCAAAGTAAAATCTGACCCCATGACATTGGTTTGTCCAGGAAGACAAAATCAGTCTGAAACTTCTTGTGTATTACCAGGTGGTGATGCCTCCATCATACCCATGCAGCAAGACAGCCAGTCTCAGCCCTGCCCCCCTGTCAGATCTGTAAAGGGTCATGAAGGGACTGATGTACGAGGAGGCCTGAAAAGGAAAGCTGAGGAACCAAGTGAAGCACAAAACACTAAACTGCCACGTCTGGAGGATCAGGAGACAGCAGAGATGGGTCAGTCAATAAAAACACCCGTGGAGACTGTCTTGGAAGACTCAGCACAACTGGAGATAAAAACAAGAGGCCCCAATGACAGTGCTGGACTGCATCCACAGGTTCCAGACATTCACAGAACAGGGGCCAAGTGTGTACCGGGTGGCCCAGCTGACCCTCTGCATCCTGGGATGGGGTACCACAGCACAGGGGTGCTTAGGGTGAAGCCTGGGCGGGGAGAACCAACTCTGTCCCTTTCCTGCAGTGACAAGCTGGCCCACTGGGCAGTGCTGGGCTTCCAGGGTGCACTGCTTTCCCATTACCTACAGGAGGCACTCTACTTCAGCATCATGGTGGTGGGGAAGTGCCCATACAGCCAAGAGGTCATGCAGAGAGCTTTGGTCACAAGGTGAGGAAAAATGGTGAAACAATTAGCCTATTAATGAATATTATTGTAAATTCAATATCTTTTAGCAATTTGATGCCCTCGCCTTGAGCTTTAGGAAATTGCTATTGCTGTTTTTCTTTATTTTCTGAACCAGACTAAACTGCTAGTTGCTGTTACAGTTTTATTCTTGATCAGGTTCTTGTAAATGTCCTTGTAAATGTTGTAATGAACATTTTTAGCTTATCTTGTTAGTTTTGTGAAGAACATCCAAAATATGAAAACCAATAGTCAGAGGAAAATAATGGACGCAGCTACAAGTTATGAGCCTCTTCAAAAAGAATATTCCCTCAGGGCCCAATTTTTAAAACTGCATTTTGTTGACCTGTTGAATAAGCTGTAAACACAATATTTTGACATATAGATATCTTATAAAGTTGTTATGGTGAATGTGTTGGCACACAGTTGCTAATCCAGCAGACACAGAGTAACATTAGCATTAATTTGGAGTCATGTTTCTGGCAATTTTGTGGATGCAAATTAAATATTCAGTCAACTTTAAATCTGTTTTGGTCTCCACCAACTCCTGAGAAAAATATCTGTCTCTTTAGCTGCTAAATGTTTAACTTCCCTCATCATCTAGTCCCTAAACTTACCTGCAGCTTGGTGCTGAACAGGCAAAATGCTGTTCTTTGCTGAAAACAGCTGCCTGTGCAACTGGAAACAAGGTTGATGAGAGCATCATTTGCTGTGCAGAAAACCAAAAAAACGAGCTTTGTAAGGTTAAAAAAAACTAGAATTACTGTGTTGTGGTTTTATCCGTCCCCTAACCAGCCAAGTTGCAGGATATAAAGTCACAATCTCCTTCCTGAGTCACAGCATGAGTGTTTTTGCAGAACATTTTGATGTCACAGTGAAGATGACCATTGACCATTTGGATATAAAATTTCATCACTTCATTTTATCCTTATGGACATTTGAGTTAAATTGTCTCAGTTATGGCCAAAAACCTGTTTTGTGAAGTCACAGTTAGCTTTGACCTTTGACCACCAAATTCTAATCAGTTCATTTTTGAGTCCAAGTGAGAGTTTGAGCCACATCTAAACAAATCCCCTTAAGGCATTACTGAGATATCACGTTCACAAGACCAAAACTGTGTTTTGTGAGGTCACCACGACTTTGACCTTTGACCACCATAATCGAATCAGTTCATCCTTGAGTCCTAGTGAATGTTATGGCCAAATTTGAGGAAAATATCTCAGGGCATTACTGAGATATTGCATTCACAGGAATAGAACGGATGGACGGACAACCTGAAAAAAGCTCCATAGAGCTGAGTTTAGGTGATAATTTTCTGTGGGCATGTCACTATGACTTATAATCTTTCACAATATAAATTTGACTAATTATTCATAAAAAAAGATGTGTATTTTCATCGGCCCTTTTTTTAAAACTTCAAGCCCCTAAATTCATCACGGCTGTTCACCTCACTTTCCCAGCACTTGTTTCTGCTCAGTACGGTTTGTTCAGGGTTTCTACTCACATTTTTCACAGCAAACATTTTGGCTTGTTAAGCACAGGTGGAATGAATAGCATGCGTGCGGTCTCACTGGTAAAGCTTATGAAATAGAGCTATCATCACTGTTGCGGTCACACCTGTGCTACAAGTCAATTATCCTCTATTGGTTTGGGCCTGTCATCAGAAAGTGTGGTGCAAATATTAAACAATTATGCACCATTGGGAACAAGGTATTTTAAGGTCCTGCAGGAATGGATGTATTACACCATGTGCTTGCTTAAAGGTACTATATGTTCACATGTCTGTTTTAATTAGATTGGCACTATCATACAGGGCTGAATTTCTTTCCCAGTCTGACAAACAAAATTTGTTATCAAATTTACAGATGCTGAACGTCCACAATGTCACCATCTACAAAACTTATCTCTCTTATTTGTAACAGTGTTGGAGTATTGAAAGGATACTTTTACATTCAGTGTGAGTCACAGCAGGTTTATTGATCGTAGTCCTCATGTACTTCCCAGGTGCTCCCATGTATCAGACCTCCCTGCTGGTTTCTCTGTGTGTCCACCAGTGCTGCTCCAATCCAGCCTGGAGTTTCCCTTCAGCCATGCTCAGACAGTGCTGCGACACCAGGCAGGACAGGGACGCATCTCCCCCTGTGGGGCAGGTAGGATTGTCTCACTTACATTTTGAATGAATATTGTAAGTGCTCTGGTTATTAAACATAAGTAATTAATGCAGTATTTATGTTGACAATTTTGTTTTAAGATATGTGTTTGTATAAATGTATTTGTCTTCTTGCTGTCATCACTCAGGTTTGAGAGAGCCCGCCCCTCAATCATATTGGCTATCAGCAGTTTCACAGGGTGACGATAGGACGATTGGATTTTGGTTAAAATTGCACAACCCTTGTGTGTTCATGTCATATCAAAGTTATAGTAATTACAAGTTGTAAATAGTTTAATTTGGCACCATCCAAGTCGTAATTGTGTTGGGGAAAATTTGATTTTGTGGAAAGCATCAATATATCTGACTTTGTGCTAAATAATGGGGAAGTGACTTGTGATAGGTGACTTCAGTTATCCTGTTCCATTACACTTCTGCATAAGTCACCAAACTGCATAGACTATAAATCTTTCTCACAGCAGACAGTTTGACTTGTTACAGCAGCAAAAGCACAGGTGTTACTAATAACGATGGCTCAGTTTCTGTATGTCAGTTGATCAGAGTCCTTCCAAAGGTTCCTCAGCAATTATGACTTATAGACTGACTGATCGATCATATTTCCGTCACTGGTCAATGGAGTGCCAAGCCGCAGTCTATCGAGCTGCTTTGGTTTCCCGACTGCTCGGGAACTGCAGGGAACTGGAGGAGAGCTTCCAATACACTGAGGCTCAGCTCCATTACAGCAAATGAACTACTTTCATTCCGTGTATCATAATTACTAAAGGAGGCAGAGGAATAACTAAAAATAAGAAACACAGAGCAGAGGGAGGGAGAGAGAGAAGTCATCAGTAACGAGGCTTCGTACTAACGACTATGATCAGCTCTACATATCAAACAGAGGGAGTTAGACATAAAGACCTGCCTCTAATAAAAGTCTGTGACGTTCTGGAGTTGAAGTAAATAAAGACTAAACTATTGTGGGGCCAGACGGAGGCTGGGCTCTGTGTCAGAGACTAAATAAGAAAGAGAGTCTGTCTCAGGCCCCAGTGGTTCACCTGATGGAGCGCAAGACACTTTGTCTTTGCCCCTGTCTCACTATGCCTGAAATAAAGGCAAAAGCTTGAAAAATAACTTTAAAAAGAAAGATATTGTGTCTCTTCTTACTTTTTCTGTGAGTGACAATGTAACAGTAAATCCATCTGACACCAGAAGTCTTTGTCTTTCATGTATGTATTTGGTGTTTTGTCAGACAATGTCTGTCCAGACATATACCAGGTTTTCAACTAGTCTTGTTTACGTGTGGTTCAGCCATCAGCTGGTGTAATGTCACTGAGCAGCCACTAGATGTCACTGCCAACGGCTACAAACATGGAGTCACAAAGAAGGCCTTCGGCACAGCTAAAGCCAGGTGGAGCCAACACACTCTCATCATACATTGTCTATGTTTCATGCATTTTGTCACCATAAACTATTCTCTTAGACCAAATTTTAAGTAACATTTCTGTGTTTTTGTGTTTTCAGGTCTCTTCTGTGTAAACTGGAGCTTTTCCACTCCTTTCTGTCTCTGGTATCCGCCACCAACCCTTCAGCACTTCCCAGTTCTCTCAGGTAACAAACAATGGGCTCTTTCATAATCTCACGGTGGTTTGAAACAGCCTCAAACTAAATCTGAACAACCCCAGAAACTAATGAAGATCTCCCAATGATGATCTGGCTTTCATCAGTTTGTCCTTTTCAGTAACTCTCATCTCATTTGCTGCTGAATCAACAGTGACCCAAATTACCAACAGCAATAAGTACATGTTTTATGTGTCACAGTCAGACTGACATTTTCCCTCCAGCAGAACTCATGGTCTGAGCTTTGATTTTAATGAATGGCTCTAAGGCTTTTCTCAAGTCACACTGCAATCTGGATAAAAGACAAGTGAATACAAAATTAATGCCTTTTTATTTCTTCATGTACATTGAGGCCAGCGTGTCAGTGCTGCTGTTACTGTGTATGAGCTACTTGTGCTTTGTTAACAAGTCATATAATGTCTCAGATATTTCTTTTCAAAGGATCTGGGGTGTCCAGAGCTTTCAGAGATTACACAACAAGTTGTCTGTGTGTGTGCAGTTATATGTGTGCTATGTCTTTCTCTGTGTGCGCCTTTGTGTGTGACATTTAGTGCTCACATTTCATCTGTTAGATGCCACCTGTGCATCCGGATGTCCCTGTTCACATGCTGTGTGTGTGTGTGTGTGTGTGTGTGTGTGTGTGTTTTCAGGGAAACAGAGCTGCAGACCTACTGGGACTACAAGCAGGCATCCCAGTCGTACCAGCAGGCCTGGCAGCAGCTACACAGCCAGGCCTTCCCTCTGTGGCCACGCAGCAACAGAGATCTCCTGCTCTTCCACTGAAATCCCTCTCTCCTGAAACGTCTGCAGCTGAAATGTTCCATCAAGGTCGATTAACAACTGGGAAGTCACAGGTCAAAAATAACTGCTGTCCTAAAATAGGACACTTTTCAGGTTGGAGAAGCTTGTGAAATGAAAGAATTGTAGTATCAGACATATTGGACAATAAGAAATACATAATCATCTTCATCTTCATCTCTTCATCTTCATCTTCATCTTCATCTTTTTCTTCATCTTCATGTAACACTTTTAATAAAATGACAAACTTGACTGGTCTCATTTCCTAACATCTGTTGGGTCAGCTGTTCAGTGAAGTTTGAGGTCTGGATAAATATTATTTGGCTATATTTGACTCTCCATAGCCCAGGATGTCACCGCTTGCAACCACAGGACACCCTGCGCTGTCATGCTGTTTGAGGAGGTTGATGACCGTTCTTCAGTGTCCTCAGATGATGCTTTTATTTTCACAATGCGTGTAACATGTTGTGACTGCAGCTGCAAACACAGCAGGATGCATGTCTGCAAGTGGACAATAAGTTTCCTGCGACAGTCGTAAGCAGTGTTTCCAGTGCATGTGAGAACAGGCTTCAGTCCTTCATCGAGGACCGGACACAAAATGAATGTAGGGACTGAGGATCAGTTGTGTTTTTGCTGAAGCTCAGCAGATTTCCACTCGCCCCAATTCAGCTTGGCTAATACTCAACAGCATGTTGCAAGTTATGATCAGGATGCCTTGCATTGTGTATTTAATGCCATTCTCATTCCTCAGAGATTTAGGGTTGTTGTTGTTTTTTTTTAAAACTGCTGAAGTGCACACATATACTGCAAATTACTGTTGAAAGTAAAATAGCCCCAAGTATTTCTATTAATTTAAATATTTTTCATGTTACATTAGATGAAAACAAACCTTTTTATGTTTTACATACATGACTTTTGAGGATATTTTATATTTATACATCAAGATCAGTATATTCACACTCAGAGGTGGACAGGTATCAGTGTTCTACAGTCATGCCAGCAGCTCTGTCATGATGTTTAGCAGAGATAATGTTAACCATTTTCACCACCTTCGTTTAGAATGTTAGCATGCTAACACAAAGCACAGCAGTCATTAGTTTTGCACGTCTCTGGTGATACAGTAAACCAAACTATTGGACAAATTCATTTTTGACCTGATGATGGTGCTAGAGGAAAAGTCAGTGGATCACCAAGTCTTCAGGAGTCACATGAATCTCTACAGAATTTCAAGGCAACACATCTAGTATTTGTTGAGGTGGTGTAGTCGAAACCACAGTGGTGAGCTGAGGAACAAACGATCAGGCTGCTAGCATAGCTAAAAACAACTTGTCATCAGCTTGGGCTTGGAAATGACACATTTATAACAGATAGTTACAAATTGGGGTCAGGTTTGAAAGATGTGGTCATTTAGCAGAATGGGAGGGTCTTATACTGGAGTTCCCATTTACCTGGGTATGTCTGAGATGGACAATAATGTAGCATTTATATTTATGTACTGCTTTTTACCACAGTACTATGTAACAATATGGGAGAGGAGCCTATAGTCTAGATTTAAAAATGTTTTTTAATTAATATGGATATAAGCAGGTACAGGTACTGAACATAGAGCAACACATGGTTCAGCAGTCAATTTGAATCTGGCATAACAGGGTAGTACTACTCAGTACTGAAATCATGAGCTAGAGGTCAGATGACATGCAAGGTAAGAAAGCATCGCAAATGTGCAAATGAAAATATATTGTTCATCACTTCAAGGTAGCTTGTGGAATTTACTTGGAGCAAAATGTTGTTAGGTGGGATTGCTAAAAGTGCAATCCCATGTTCTTCTCAGGTTCAAAAATAATTCATTATTTTTATTATTTTCATTATTATCATTATTATTATTATTACGCCATTTTCTGACCTTAACTCCTGAAACAATGTAGTTTAGCTGTGAGGGAAGTTGCTAAGACAGAAACATTCAAACCTGTGTAATTTAGCCTCTTCCTGCACACTCTTACTTTCTTGTGAAAATTAATTCAAACTTTAAACAGATCACACCTGTAAATATTCAGGGTTTTTTTTTACAACTTTGATGAATTGTCTTTAAACTCAGTTCAAGTTTCCTGTACATTTCATTAACAAAGCAATGCAGCTCAGCTCAGTCTTTCTCTGCGTACTTAAACTCACTTATACAATGTTACTCCCATTTAAAATCCTTTCACTGTTTACATTACAGTGAACTTTCTTTATCTTTCTCCCATTCTTCAGTGGAGGACAGTAACAAAGTACATTTAAACTTAAATTTAACTTAGCTTAAATACTTACTTAAATACATTTTTCCAGTATTTGTACTTTACTTGAGTAATATATTTTTATAAACTTGACTTTTACTCCACTACCCTTAAAAGACAAATACTGTACTTTTTAATTCCACTACATTTCTAGGAAGTACTCGTACTGTGAAGCAGAGCTTTTAGACAGTGAATGAATTTTTCTTTTGTTTTAAAAAATGTGATAGACCACACACTCTGTTCATGACAGGAGAAAAACCAATCACAGTCAACTCCTCCACTGTCAGTCATGTTTGAACCTGTCAGTGTGCTAACAGTGATAAAGATAAAGATGAGAAAATTCTTCACCAGAGACCGTGGTCTGATCTGAGGTCTGTGTTTGAAGGTTTAGAAATAAAGAAAGATTCCTTTAGTTGTAAATGTTTGATGTGTTTACCACGACCAAACTCCATCACTGACATAAAAAATTTGCCGTCCAACTTTAGAAAGCATGTCGAGGTCCTCTTGTTGATTCACTTGTGTTTTTATGACCATGTATTTAGTCTTTGTATCATATCCTACAGTCTTTTTATTCAGCAGGTTCTACAGTCAGTCAGTCAGTCAGTCAGTCAGTAGGTTGTTTCAGAGTTATCAGGTTCTGTAAATATGAAACCATTCAACAATGTTGAAGCAAAAAAAATACTTTTAAATACAGTATTTTTTAAATCCACCAGTACTAAAACTCAAGTAAAAATCTGACTGAACAACTTTCACTTGTATTGGAGTCATATTTGACCAGGAGGATCTGTACTGTGACTCCAGTAATGGAGCTGTGGACTGTGTCCACCTCTGCCAACTGTTGATCAGCAGAATAGTGTGAAATGATTGTGTTAAAAAATAACATTAACTGTGTGCTTGTATGCATGTCCTTGTGCACATGTGCAAAATACAAAACAAAAAAGGAAGCCACTTGTAAAACAACCACTCCGTAGCGCTACTAGTGGTCAAAAGTTGCACAGGGTACCTTTAATTTTGAACAACTATGAAGTTAATTTCTAATGAGACAGATACACTTTTCAATTCATTTTACATTCACTTTTATTGGTCAGGTCTTCCAGCTACCTTACCTTTTCAAATATCTAAAATTCCATTATGTCATTAATATATATTTAACGATCATACAACACTGATGAAATAAAACAATCCTCAATATCATAGCATTCCATCAATATATTACACATCTACATACCATGTTTAAATGCCTAAATCAGCTTTGTGGTGCACACACATGAATACTTGGATGGATTGGGTAAAGTGTGGAAACACACCAGATGTGTTGCTCTGATTCAGCACCAAAAACTACAGCTGCAGCCGAAACGTCAGCTTCAGAGCCATCTGAGTGAAGAGAAGAAAGATAACAGTGGTTCTGGTTTTACACCTGAGACCCAACACTTTACTTGAAATATTGGATTTGTGAATTGCAGTGTCATATATTCTTTCTGTGGTCCAAAACACCTTAATCATCAGGGACAGGGTCAAATATTGTGTATCTCTACCTCTTGTGACAATCTCATGACACACAAAGTCCAGGAACATAAGGAAGAAAACTACATTATAATAATGCTTCTGTTGTTATTATGATGTGCTGATGACTCACAGTGTTTCAGCAGTTACCCTAAAGACTTGAACATGGATCAGTTCTACATACTGGATACATGTGAAACCAGAGGTGAGGCAATGCAGCTGCCTCCATGTTTGTTTTCTCAGTGGGGTGTAAACAGTTGTTTTGGTGAGTGGTAAGTCTTATAAGATTCTCCTCTAGTGCTACATGTTGAATTACTGTATGACCCACTTCCTCTACTTCGGCTGCAGGGAGCAATTTCTTACATTTTCCAGAATGCCTTTAAAAAAAACTCTAAAAAGCTTGTTAGCCATCCAGTTCATGGGAATCACAGTGTGGCGCAAGGTTTTACACCAAACACAGCATTACTTATAACTGGACACACTCTCTTCTAAAGCCAATACCAGTACCTGTGTTGACATGTCATTTGTCTTTGGCCAAATTAATGGGAAACAGTAAAACGATGAAAACATCAAAATAGGACTAAAGTTGGAAGGTGCTGTACAAATATAAAAGACCTTATTAAGTTGTTTGGCTAACATATTAGCTAACAGTTGCATATTTACACATCCAGGAGACATGGAGTAACATTAGACTTCATTTGAAGTGGGACTGGTGCCCACCTAATGAATTTAAGTCAAATATTCACTCTGCTTACAGCCCTGTTCTGGGGCCAGATTCACCAAGCTGTGTCAGACTGGTCTGTAGTGTTGGTCCAGTCTTCATGTTGCTCACAGATCAGTCTGATGTTAATCAGAAAATCATGGACAGAAAAACATGGTTCATAATTAGTGGTTTGCTAACACTGTTATGGAGAGAGCAAAGAGAAGGGAAAGAGTTTCTAGAGACCGCAGAGATTTTGTTTTTTCCGAATCAGATTTTTCTTTTTATCTATCTTCACTGAATTTCTCAAGTAAAACGTCCTTGTAACTGTGGAATTCCTCCAAAAGACAAACATTTTCTGCTGGGTAATCAGAGCTGAGAGGTTGGATGTGGTTCCTTGGTCAGCCATTTTTTTTTTTATACTGAAAGAAGTCTTAAATTAACCAGAATTCATTGTAACACAGTCACAGTCTGTCTTTGTGAAACCCGCCCCAGGGACCCAGGACCTGTGAACCAGCAAACCAAAACAATGAGCTGAAACAGGCTTCAAAGCTCCACAGAGCTGAGGGGTACAGCAGAGCTTTTCCCTTTAATCCTCCACTATCGTCAGGGCTTTGGTCATGTCGATGCAGTGCATCTCAATCTCATAATCTCAGGCCATTATATTATGCACTGCAATATTTTCCTATGTACTTGACAGGGATATCGCAGCACAAATACAACTGAGTCTGACAAGTCAGAATGAAGCAACAAACCTCTTAGAGGGGAATCACAGGTGTAATTAATAACATGAACAATGACTCCATTCCATTTAGATGTGTCAAAATCCCCACTGATTTGTGTAACCTAGAACTGGACAACTAAATGGAATGTAGCCACTGTTAATATAATGAGTTACACAGTGAAAAAGGATGATAAGCTACACATGTTCATGGAAGCTGTGGAGAGGCATTCTGGGGAACGTAGGAACGTAGAGGTGGATGCTGCAGGTTGAGGCAGAACGCGTAACACCTCATCACCGAGTATCTCTAATATAAGATGAGGAACTGAGTGACTCTTTTCCATTTAAATGGTTGTAATTTTCAGATTGTTGCCCCCGTGAAGACGACGTAAAAAAAATATCACAATTCAACACAATAAACTTCAAGGAAAGTGTTGGGAGTTCTTTAGCAGTTCACTGAGGTTCATGACCTGCTGTTGGCATCATGAGTCTGAGTCCTGGGGGGTGCTGACGTCTATTCAGTCAACATAATGGGCAAATATATGACAGCTAAGACTGAGTAGCACTCAGTAACAACCCAGGGACTGGTGCTGGGCCCCGGCCCTGAGCGGGACACACTCTACACACTGACTGCCTCCTCACCAGCTTACAGTCACCCACTGCCCCAACAGCTTGAGCTGCCTTCTTTCACATGCTTATAGTCCTTCTCATTGCCTATTGCAGTGCTGAGTGTACCTGTGGAGTTAAATCACATACTGAAGTTTTTATATATGATATGAAGAGCCATACAAATACGTCCATAATGTGATTAATGACTCTGAGTCACATGATTATAGGATTGCTCTCTCACTTCAGCTCAATAACAAATATCTGTGACAACAAAACCGGACTGACAGAAACTAAAGCATGACTGGGTAATGTATGTGTGTGCGTGTGTGTGTGTGCGTATATGTGTGTGTGTGTGTGTCAGAGCCTTAAATGAGTTTCTTTAGTCTAATATTGATGTTGATATTGAACTAATGATAACTGACGCGCCAATAATGTGTGGTAATTATTACTCTTATCTATGGCAGTGTTAAAGATATTTCTCTCCACAACTGACCTTTAAGCAGTAATTATAACAAAAAGACTGTTAACTGTTAAATTCAAACATTTGTTGACACTAATTTTCACCATAAATGTGTGTTTTTAGTATCAAAAATGACCCAGAAATGACTGTGCCAAGTGTGTAGGTGCATTACTTGTGTAACACATGTAAATGCCAATGTCTGAAAAATTGTGCACCAGCGTATTTCGGACCCTACTATGTCAGTGTGTGTGTGTGTGTGTGTCTGTGTGTCTGTGTCTGTGTGTGTGTGTGTGTGTGTGTGGGAGAGAGAGAGAGAGACTGGTATTTAGGTAAGCTTTAACCACATGTTGTATAAAAGGCCTTGCTGTAACCAAAGGTGTTTTCTCCACTGTAGGCCACGTACAGGAAGCCGTCCTCATCCTTCTCCTTGTCGTAGAGCTGGCCCATAGTCAGACTGCAACACACAGAGATCACACACGGTCAGGTAGAGCTGACCATATTTACATCTCCAATATGGGTTGTGAGGACTGAGGCCTCTAATAGTGGATATTTTGTGTGCTTATCTTCAGCAGTCCCTAAAGACAACACACAGTCAACTACAAAGGAAAATGCATTTCAATTGAAGACAAAAAAACTGCTGTAGAGACTATATTACACTCCATCACAGCTGTACAGAATGGCAATACACGATGATAGTAAATTCATAGTGTGGAGCTGCTGAAGGAACTCTGCTCCACTTGCTGTGGGATGCATCAAAATTAAAGAGCTCTGGTTTGGAATAACAAAGCAAGAGATGACCAACACTAATACAGCCATTCCACTCACACCTCATTCATTTACATAACTTCAACACAGTCCCCTCAAAAAATAAAAATATCTTTCTCTCAAACACACCAACACAGAAAGAATGGATCACTGAAACAATTGAAATGATTAAATTGGAAAAGATAGCTCTCAGTCTACAGAATAATGAGCCACAATATAATGTAACATGGGCTCCTGTGGAGAGGTACCTACTGTCAATATAAAGGAGGGATGCAGGAAAAAAGGAGGGGGAAAAAAAAGAGACCACCATTTTTGTTTAGTTTACTTCAGTATTTGTATTGCTTTTGCTGTGGCTGTGATTTGTTTTTATTTCTCTGTCAGTGCTGTATTAACACTGAATGCTATTTGTGTTGTAACAAAAGAGTGCAGCTCAAGTTAAAGCATATTAACAGTACTTCTGGCTGATATTGTTTAAGGGGTTTATTGTGTTAGGATTGGTTTAATATTATGGAACTGTAGTATTTGATGAGTTAATAAAAAAAACTTCAATACAAAGCTCTGGGAAGCAGGTCAGACTCCTCAGATATACTGTACCACTGTGTGTCACATCGGCACAAATAAACACAAACAAAGAGTGTGTTTGTGTGTGTTTGTGACATGTGTAAACTGAGAGTCCAGGTGTGGCTTCATCCTCTTTCACAGGGAGATCGATTACTCACACACTACAGATGATCAGATAAATTCACTGCACATAATGGACACATGAATGGGACAGTTGGTACAGTTGGACTTTAAGTAGGCCTGGGCCTCACCGTACAGCCTTTAGAAAATCGACCCGACCACCACTGGACTTTTGAGGATGATACAGATATTGATAGTTTAACAAATTCAATAACAATATATCAGCTGATAGTAAAAGTAGATTTTTTTTTTAATGCAGCCAAAATACACTGTACACACAGGTCACTGTGAACCAAAGCCCTGGTGGTAACTTTTCATTTGTTTTATTGACTTAGTTAGCGATATTTGACAGAACAGTTATCTATTTGAGGAGCACAGATTTAGTTAACTTTCTCCGTCAGGTTTGCTATATTAGTTTCATAAACTTAAGTTATTTAATTGTTACCACCTCCTGTGGAGGTTGCTGCTGGAGTTTCCTGGCTGGCCATCAAAAGGAGTCCCAGCTCCATCAGACCTGCTTAAACAGTGTTGATGAGTAACTGGACTGCATCATGTTCCTCCAGCATCTTCTAGTTTGATTTTTCTTATGTTTGTTTCAGTACTTTTCCTCAGTTAATATGGGGCAGCATTAAACTGTAGTTTGTCTTTTGGTCTATCCTCTGTGTGTCTGAATGGCCTGATCAGCCACTGTATATGTTTCCCTATGCTTCAGTCAGTTTGTGCTGTTAAGTTCACATCTGTTAGTGCTTGAGGTTTGTTCTTTCATGGGCCCAGAGTTATGGTTAGAAGTATTTTGTTATTTCTTTTTTGCTTTTTGTGAATGAATATGGACTTCAATTATTTTTCAAAAAACTCCCTGTATCTCCCTGTCCATCAGCTCGGTCCCTGACGGACACACTGAGCCATGTCATGTACAGTCAACTGAGCTAGTGTCAGTGCATTTTCCAAAACTTCCCAATAAAAGCATCTCACCAGTTCTTCAGCTTTTAGTTTGAAGAAGCCACAGCAGGAAAGGTTCAGTTCGTATTTGCAGCCACTTAACACAGCTCTGATACAACTGACCAGTGAACAGTAAAATAAGCACACACAGGAACACAAGAGTGAACCTCAACTCTGAGATTCAGGTAGAAGCAGAAAGACTTCACAAACAGAGATCTCTCTCTAGTTTCCAGCACAGTTTATCTGCTCAGGACAGAGGAGGACAAATACATGGGATGGCCCTGCTGCCTAACACAGCTGCAGCAGTTTACAGCAGAAATAAACATGTTTACAGCCTGGTACAAAAACAGTGGTCTCTAGAGCTAACTTCCTCCTTCATGACATTTTACATTACATTTTATTAAGGATCAACGTTCTGTATAATTGAGGGTGTGGCAAGTGACAGGTGGGTGAGTGAGTGTATGCTTGTCACAAACCGGTATGTACCGAATTCTGAGTTCCACACGCCCAAACCATTTTGACTATTTTTGGATTAGCTGGGAGTTAGGGGCAGAGTCAGGCACTGCAGAGATGGCAACATTGGGAAGCCCACTCTGAGCTCCAAAACGCTCCTCAGACACTACATTGTCTACATTAGGCAAACACAGCCACACTACACGCTATTCATTAACTTTGTGCGTACCCAAAGCAATTGTTCCAGCTGTCTATTGACTCCAGTCTAAATCTACCCGAAGCTTTGAACTTTGACATTCTCATTGGAGAACCTAGGCGTGCTGCTCTCATGTGCATCCCGAATGACAGGCACGCAGAGAGAGCCGGTAAAGAGACTGACAGTAAAAACCTGGATTTTTTGATGCTCCAGTGGCCTACTAATGCGGTGGCCAACCAGGATTTGTCCCAGTACTTCTCAGGACCAGTCGAACAACACAAGACTGTACATGATATATTTGACTCTCCAGCCCTCAAAGCACTATGGCAGCATGCAGACATAGGTTTGGCTATGCAAGACGTCTTATTGACAGTAGGTGAGGCAGCTCCTCCCTACTGATACTAGTGGTTGCTAAATTATTCTAGGAATGGGTTTTGTTTGGCAACCATCTCCAGTTGCAGTTGCTTGTTGAAGGTGTGCTCATAATTTAGGTGAATGATTTAGATGGTAACAATGCTGAGGGTGAGCCTAATGTAGTGAAGCAACTGACTTCTTCTATTGTTGTAAAATATAGAAAGCGTGGGAACAGCTTTTTAAGAAGGCAACCCTGGAAAGAGGTGTGGTCTCAAATATTTATAGTCTAATGTTTATGGCTGCCCCTAATGAATACTCTAAGCAAATGACTGAGGATCTGAAAATTAAGTTGACTAATGATGGAGGGGAGGCTATAAAAAGGTATCAAAGTTCTTCCATCTCGAAGTTTCCACTGTTCAAAATGTCATTAATTAATTAGTTCCTTATTATTCATATATTTCAATATGATTTTTATTGTAAATGTAATAAAAATAAAAGTAGACCTAATGTTGAGATAGATTATGTAGCTCAAGAAGGTGTCAAGTCTCTACAAGTTGATTATACACAGTAAAACAAACAGAGAACAATGGCTGCCCATACAGGTGGAAATACATTCATAAAATTAAAAAATGAAATTAAAACACAGTATACAAATGTTACCAGTAATGTTAACTGTTTAGTAGTAAAATGGGCTCAAGCATGTATAATTCTAGACTGATGCTGGTACAGAACAGATGAAGGTGAATAAGGTCCAAATTGTGTCACAACATTTTAATGATCTGACCCAGTTCTAAAAGAAAAATAATGTAATGTTGTTGTTTTTTACTGGAGGAATAATCAAATGTGACTGATTTCATAACATTCTGAAGACATAACCCTAAACCATGTTAAAGATATGAAACCTTTTTCTATGATTAACCCCATTTGCACCTTTTCTTACTTGGTTTTCCGTTTTCTGTGGGGACAAGTTAATAACATGGACTAATGTCACACACAATAACATTTGCAACGTCATACAAATACGCAAAACTACAGTAAATAACAAAGAAAAAAACCTCAGCAATGAGTTTAACTTTAAAATGTCCATGAGTGAACACTCTCGGGCCGGAATAACAGGTTCCTCAGACACCTATGGGTGACGTCACAGACGCTACGTCCATCTTTATTTACAGTCTATGGGGCTAACACAGCTGGAAAAATGGGTAAAACTGAACTTTTTGTGTTTTGTTTTTTACATGTTTGACCAAAGAAACAAACAAACTCTAATGATATAAATATTGATTTCTTAACAAAAATTAATTTTCATTTTAGTCCAACTTTAACATGCATTCACAGAGACAGATCAATGCATTCAACAAGAGGATTTTCAACCCAAAAATGTTTATCCAATCCAAAATAAACACTAGAATCAGAACCAGAATTAGCCACCAACCAGACAAATTATAGGAAATATTGTCACAGTCTCTCCTTCCTGAGTTTCAGCATTGAATAGTGGCCAGAGGTGTTTTTACAGAACATTATGATGTCACAGTGAAGTTGACTTTTGACTTTTTGGATATAAATTTTTAGCACTTAATTTTATCCTTGTAGACATTTGAGTTAAATTCTGTCATAATTAGTGAATTAATTCATGATTATGGCCAAAAACGTGTTTTGTGAGGTCACAGTGACCTTGAACTTTGACCTTTGACCACTAAAATCTAATCAGTGCATCCTTGAGTCCTAGTGAACATTTGTCACGGTGTTACTGAGATACTGAATTCATTAGAATGGGACGGACGGCCCTGCCATGATAAAGATGGATCCAGAGAACAGAATTATTCAAACCATTCTTGCTGCCCTGTTTCAAAACTGCTACAAACAGCACTTCATCATCACTAAATCATTTCAACATTGATTCTGAGAAGTAAACCAGTAAGACCATCAGCAAAAAGCTGCACAGCCTTGAAAAGCCTCTACACTGCTTTTTACATTGTGTACTACCTCGGAGGAGAAGTTTGCTTTAGTGTGTCATGGCCCAAATAAAATAGACTGATTACACAAAACAGGAACAATTTTGTCGTCAAGGCTTCACTGTCTTACTGCAACTTAACTTCCGCAATAGCAACTGCAGGATGTAGTGATGTAGTGTTTCTCTCACCTGGACTGGGGGACGGTTTTGTCGACGAAAAGGAAGATGGCTTTCTCTGACGGCAGCTGGATGCGTTTCCTGATGATCCACATGAACTGGGCCACTGTGATGTCAGAGGGCACCAGATACTTCCTCTTATCAATGTCCACTATCTGCGAGCCAGAGACCTTCTCCACTATCACCTGGAGCACATAAGTGAACAGATAAACAGACTTTTAACACTGTCTGGAGATATACATGTACACTGGTTACAAATGTCAGCAAGCTCAAATATTGTTGTTATTGTTTTTTGCAGTTTACTGCTGTAACAGAAGCTTCATGATGATTATAGGATGTGACAACACCAGTTTTTCAGGCTCAGCTGAACCCGACAAAGAACAGCCAAACCTTGTGAGTCCTGTCCTTCTGTCCCACTTTATATTTAACTATTTTTGTTTCATTTTAGTTGACAGACACTATTTAAGTTGGTGAATATGGCACTTAATAACTTTTTTGTTTTTTCAGGTTGTGTAAAGTAGATACTCATGATATATACAATATTCTGGTTTGTTTAAAAGCTACATATCTACACTAGATACACCTGGGGCTGGCTTCACAAAGACAGACTGTGACTGTGGATTAGATATAACAAACAGTCAGACTTCAGATAGACTGAGTCTAAATTCGTCTGTTGCACAAAACAGTTTAGTTCTTGACTATCTTAAGCCAGACTGTGGTAATATGAATTCTGGGTAAATTAAGACTTTTTTCAATACAAAGAAAATGGCCGACCGAGGAACAGCTCCATTTACCTCAGCAGAAAATGTTTGTGTTTTGGAAGAATTCAACAGTTACAAGGACGTTTTACTTGGGAAACTCAGCGAAGAGTGAAACAATAAAAAGTAAAATAAAAATCTCATTTGGAAAAAAAAATCTCTGCA
This sequence comes from Seriola dumerili, assembly GCF_002260705.1. Taxonomy (NCBI): domain Eukaryota; kingdom Metazoa; phylum Chordata; class Actinopteri; order Carangiformes; family Carangidae; genus Seriola; species Seriola dumerili. The sequence continues at coordinate 402,435 of NW_019175945.1, forward strand.
GTCTCTAAAAACTCTTTCCCTTCTCATTTCCCTCTCCAAAAAAATGTTAGAAAGCACAAATGATGAGCCATGTTTTCCTGTTTGTTGATGTTGGGTGCTACTGGTCAGCACAGGTGTCACATTGGTGTTAGACCTGGGTTGACCTCGGGGTAAAGTGTCTAATGTTTTTATCTTAAAATGAGTCAGTCTTTATTTTAGTGAAACAGTCTGACAAACATCAGACTGATCTGTGAGCAACATGAAGACTGGAGCAACACTACAGACCAGTCTGACACAGCTTGGTGAAACTGCCCCTGTACTTGAGCTTCTGCTGCTGTGACATACATCCTGATGTTACCTTAAATACAAACTTGCGATGCCTGATTTGAACTCGGATGTTTAAATGCATCGTCGCAAAGTGGAAAAAATGTTTTAGCTTGAAGCAACTTGATGGGAAATTATGTGGCTTAAATGTGTTTATGTCCTGATATTTCCACAAGATTATACAACAATAGAGGGGGAGCAGGGCTAAAGAGACAAACCACCCACACCACTGCAATGATTGTATCACTGGGGTTGCAGGTGAAATCCTCTATTGCTTTGCTGACACAGGGGTTAAAAGAATAGATAGTGGTGATGACAGCCAAATTCAAAATAAGAAAAGTCAGGCAATTTGCCTTGTGGAACTTCATGGAAATGTCCTAATATGTCACACTTTGCCGTATGTATTAAAGGATCTTCAATCTTGTTCCATAGTTTTCACGTGACAAAGCAGACGGTCACTGAGTCACTGAGACTTAGAAAACTGAAGCTTCTCCGAGCTGTGTTTAAATCTGTCCGTTTAAATCTGTCCATCAAGAAAGTCAATACCACTCTCTCATTCTCTTCTTTCCCTCCTGTAACTGCCCTTCACTCACCCAGTCCCTCTCTCCTTATCTCTAGACTTTCTGTCACTTACTCTATCTGCACCCTTAACCTCCATCACACTGCTGAAAACACCACCCCCACCTCCCTCACTCACCGGTACTCTGTCAGGATATTTGTTGCGTATTTTGGCTGACTCCACACATCGGTGCTCTGAGGGGGGAGACAGAAAACAAACAGGAAGTCCGAGATTAAAGGGATGAGTGGGGCCTCTTGGGAGCCTCCTCTTGTACCTTACTGCCAAATACAGCCGAGCCCAGTCCAGTACAGTGCTTTGCATGCAGGATCAAGCCCAGCATAAGGGCTGGCAGCGGCTTAAGCAGACAGAGGAGTGGAAGCTTTTACAGGATTCAACCAAAATCATTACTTTTAAGTTTTAATAATGAATTAAATCAGTCATAATAACAGTCTTTATTAAGTGATACTACCAACTTATCATTATCAAAGAGCAAGTGATAGTGTATCTACTGTGGGCAGGACCAGATGCAGCAGGCTGACACTGAGCAGAGGCTGGAGAGGGGAGGGTGAGCTGATGGGTGATGAGATGTGTGGATCCATTTAGGTTCAACACATTGCATGCTTTCATTAGCCCAGATAAGAGATCTACTTTTAGAAACATCTCCTCAAAAGCTATAGCAGTGTTTCTTTAAAAAGGAGACTTGAGGTTATCTGAAGAGAATATGAACACATGAGCTGAAAGGAGCTGAAGAGCTCAGCAACAGCAATGACAAGTATTGGGTTGTTAAACAACCTGCCCCAGCTATCAGCTATATAGAGTATGGAGAGAACTTTGTACCAATTCAAAATTCAAATTAATATTCCCTTTGGAACCTTAAAGTGTTCATGTTAGTGGAACATGTTATAAGAACTTAAACAAATACTAAGGAAACACTTTTCAATTCGGCATCCATTTAGTATACACACTCACTATTATTAGCCACATTCACATGTCCTGATTCTACATTTGTTTCGCATTAAATCCTGTCTGTAAGTGTTGGACTGCTGGAGTTTTTTTATATCCCAATTCCCTTCTTAAAATCTGGTGCATCTAAAGCAATTTTCAACCAGGGAGTTAATAAAGGCCTCAGCAAGGCATCAAGAAATTGACAGGTTCTTGAATGGATTTTAACGATGAAATGTCTCCATGCAAAAGAAGGACGTGTCTCTCACTGACTGTGGTCTATCAGCGATGTTAAAGGTGAACCCCGTTTTGACAGCTTGTAATTTTACTTGCAGGAAGACCATGTTAGCATTTGTTGCTAGTCATGCAACGTTAGCCATTATGGATTTACTACAGTCAGTTGCGGGGTGCTGTGACAGCATGCATCGCTGCACCTATGTGGGATGACATGGCAAAAATCAACGCGGAGGAAGCAGAACAGAAAGCAGGATGCATGACATGACAAGAACATCCCTGGTTTAATAACAATCCAAACCCCTTTACCGAGGGAATGGTCCTCTTTAAACATCCATTTCATCTTTGCTGGATCCCCGCACTGAGGCGTGATGGTAGAGTCGAGGAGCGGGATTCTGGATCTGCGGATACTGTCGGAGTAATGTCCAAAAAATCCGGACAAAAGCGACCAAAACAAAACGTCAACAATCTCTCTCTGCCCGTAGCTTCCGACTGTCCGTCTAGCTGAGAGGTGACGTCACTGTCTTACAGAGGTGTGGCGGTGGTGGTGATGATGCTGCATTCGTGTGCTCTCGGAAATAATAAAAGTGCAAAAGGGGAATAATATCCCCAACTCAGCAGAGACAACCAGACCCACAGTCAATTAGCGTGAGCAATTCGCTGTTAGCTGAAATGTTAACAGTTTTCCATTCGGCAGCCTTGGCTCACCAGTTCATGTTGGAGTAGACACTAAACTGATCAAGTGATCAATTTATTTTCAGCAAAAATAGAGGCATTTCTGTTCAATTTAAACACCCATGAAAAGATCAGATGAACATAATGGATGATAATAATGGACTTTGCAAACTGACAATGAGGTTTTGAGTGGCATGTCAGCAGTTTAATAGAAAGCCTCAAAAATTTGGCTCAAAAATTAGGCAATAGAAAGCCTCAAAAATGTGATACTCTCTGCTGTAACTGTCTAGGGTAAAAAATGATCTGACCTACATTAGGCAAACACAGCCACACTACACGCTATTCATTAACTTTGTGCGTACCCAAAGCAATTGTTCCAGCTGTCTATTGACTCCAGTCTAAATCTACCCGAAGCTTTGAACTTTGACATTCTCATTGGAGAACCTAGGCATGCTGCTCTCATGTACATTCCGAATGACAGGCACGCAGAGAGGGCCGGTAAAGAGACTGACAGTAAAAACCTGGATTTTTTGATGCTCCAGTGGCCTACTAATGCGGTGGCCAACCAGGATTTGTCCCAGTACTTCTCAGGACCAGTCGAACTACACAAGACTGTACATGATATATTTGACTCTCCAGCCCTCAAAGCGCTATGGCAGCATGCAGACATAGGTTTGGCTATGCAAGAAGTTTTATTGACAGTAGGTGAGGCAGCTACTCCCCACTGATACTAGTGGTTGCTAAATTATTCTAGGAATGGGTTTTGTTTGGCAACCATCTCCAGTTGCAGTTGCTTGTTGAAGGTGTGCTCATAATTTAGGTGAATGATTTAGATGGTAACAATGCTGAGGGTGAGCCTAATGTAGTGAAGCAACTGACTTCTTCTATTGTTGTAAAATATAGAAAGCGTGGGAACAGCTTTTTAAGAAGGCAACCCTGGAAAGAGGTGTGGTCTCAAATATTTATAGTCTAATGTTTATGGCTGCGCCTAATGAATACTCTAAGCAAATGACTGAGGATTTGAAAATTAAGTTGACTAATGATGGAGGGGAGGCTATAAAAAGGTATCAAAGTTCTTCCATCTCGAAGTTTCCACTGTTCAAAATGTCATTAATTAATTAGTTCCTTATTATTCATATATTTCAATATGATTTTTATTGTAAATGTAATAAAAATAAAAGTAGACCTAATGTTGAGATAGATTATGTAGCTCAAGAAGGTGTCAAGTCTCTACAAGTTGATTATACACAGTAAAACAAACAGAGAACAATGGCTGCCCATACAGGTGGAAATACATTCATAAAATTAAAAAATGAAATTAAAACACAGTATACAAATGTTACCAGTAATGTTAACTGTTTAGTAGTAAAATGGGCTCAAGCATGTATAATTCTAGACTGATGCTGGTACAGAACAGATGAAGGTGAATAAGGTCCAAATTGTGTTTAGGTAGTCACAACATTTTAATGATCTGACCCAGTTCTAAAAGAAAAATAATGTAATGTTGTTGTTTTTTACTGGAGGAATAATCAAATGTGACTGATTTCATAACATTCTGAAGACATAACCCTAAACCATGTTAAAGATATGAAACCTTTTTCTATGATTAACCCCATTTGCACCTTTTCTTACTTGGTTTTCCGTTTTCTGTGGGGACAAGTTAATAACATGGACTAATGTCACACACGATAACATTTGCAACGTCATACAAATACGCAAAACTACAGTAAATAACAAAGAAAAAAACCTCAGCAATGAGTTTAACTTTAAAATGTCCATGAGTGAACACTCTCGGGCCGGAATAACAGGTTCCTCAGACACCTATGGGTGACGTCGCAGACGCTACGTCCATCTTTATTTACAGTCTATGGGGCTAACACAGCTGGAAAAATGGGTAAAACTGAACTTTTTGTGTTTTGTTTTTTACATGTTTGACCAAAGAAGTAAAATGTCCATGAGTGAACACTCTCGGGCCGGAATAATAGGAGTTTCTTCTGGTGCTTCCAATCTCACCGACGTTATTTGAATGCAGCATGAATGCTTCAACTGGCAGCCATGGTAACCGCGAGACGCTTAACTTAGCTGAAACATGGCGCGGTGCATGGTGCTTAGCTAGGAAGCTAATGTGTATAGATGTTGATACGCTACGTTTCCCCCCAAAACACTTACTCAACGGTGATTGATGGATATTACTTAACGAGGGTTAATCTGGATTCACTTGGCATTTTGTTGTCTGATACTATTTATTCACGTTAGTCGTCCGGGCGCATCAATTCAATTAGCATCTATGCTATCTTGAACATTAAGCTAGCCAGCTGACTTGATGATTACACAACACTGACGCATCGAACGTTGCATATATCGTTACCCATGGCTTTCTATGAAGTCTTTTCTCACCCGGCTTTGATTCGGTACAAGACGAGTGTTTGCACGAAAGCCACTCTCTTTCTTGTTGTGGTTTTGTGCCTAACCTACATCGCACCTCTGCTGGTTGCTTACAGGAGCCAAGGTACAGCACTGAACCATTACGACCACTGCTTCTGTTGCTGTTGTTAAACAAGAAACCTGATAGATATCCCGTGTGTGTGTTTATATACAGTATACGCCTATATTTCAACGTTTTGCTGCAACGTTTGCTCGCTGTTTATTGCCATGTTATTTTAGGTTTCTGGATGAAAAGAAGCACCTATGAGGAGCAGCCGGTTGTGAGGTTCCAGTATCAGGCTCTGCTGGTGGCAGCAACCAGTTCTGTGGGAGACTACGTCGCCTGGAGCACATTCCCCCATCTTAACAACATGCTCGGTGCCAATCTCCGCATCCCTGCTATTTCTGTGAGAAGATATTAGCTGCAGTTATTGCTGTTTTAACACTGTCAATTATATAGTGACAGATGTAGTGATAATTTGTCACTTTCATAACTGTTTACTATTCTGTATGTGTTTTCTGTGTGGAATAACTCACACTACAGGTGAGAGAAGAGGATCAAAACCAGGATGGGAAGTTGGACCTCCTGATTTTTCAACTGCAGCTACCCCTAAAACCTGAGGAACAGGTGTACAACGTCCAGCTGCTGCTCACCTTCAGCTACCAGCTCTTTGTATGTATTCCACTGCAGTGCCTATGTCTGCTTATACACCCACAGTATAAGCATCATGTGTCTATGCCACCATTAAGAAAGCTTTACTCAACCTGATGCCAGGAAGTAATGACAGTTAGTCTTAACTAAGACAAAACTCAGATATTGTTGTGGCTAATATTTAAAAATGACAGTCAGTGATTAAGTCATTAAGTCACTGTGTGTTGGGTCTGATAATTACTAAATTACTTTGCCTTGTTGAAGTCTGGCTTCAAATACACACGTATTAGGCCACATTGAGGAAAAAAAAGAAATCAGACAAAGTCATAATATTGCAGGAATAAAATTGTCATTCTGAGAATAAAATCATAATATCACGAGAATTAAAAATTTAGAGAGAGAAAAAACATAATTTTTATGATATTACACCAACCAGTTAAACAGGTGAAAGGACAGTCAGTGTCAGCCTGAGCTGCTTCTGGCAGCTGCTGTTTTTCTGTCTAACAATAGAATAGACTGAATTTCTTCACAATCTTTTCAATGTCCTGATGCTGATGCTGATGCAGATGCTGATGCTGATGATGAGCCCAAAGAAGTTTCTCCTTATTTGTGAAACCTAAAGTAGAACTTCACAGGATGCTCCACGTTCCTCATTGTAAAGCTTCTGATATTTCCTCTCTAAAACAACACGCAACCTAAAATTAGACTTTATTCTCATAATATTTGACTTTTTTCTTGTAAAATTACAACTTTATTCTCGTAATATTTTCACTTTAATCTCGAAATTTCAGATTTGTTTTCACTCATTGTGGCCCTAATACTCCGTCACACAATAATATATATTATGTACCAGTATTCATTGACTGTTAATGTCAGCAAATTTGAAATTAATGTCTTTTCTGACATTGTTGTATAGACTTTGGAACAATATTTATACCATTTTTATGATTCTGGTCAGAATGTTGTATTACAATTCACGTTCATGTATTCTCATAAACAGTTACTGTACTGATTCAGGGACAAAAATGCATTGCACCAAAAGGATATGACACTGGGTCCTAGCCACTGCTATTTAATGTATGAACATGTGTATCAGTTTTTATACATACATACATTACATACTAAGCCACGGTTCCATTCCTGTGTGTATGTTGTCATGGCAGTACAGACTGCCTTCTGCTGTAAGCATATTCTAACTTTGTGTTTTTCCAGCGGATGTCCACAGTGGTGATGCAGAGCCTGGCCTATGTGCAGCACTCCTCTTCTGTCCCTGGAGCTAAACTGTTCATCAGTGGAGACCTGAGGCTGCAGCAGCGGACACCCCTGCCTCACCGGGGACTGTATGACATTTACAATGTGAGAGGACACAGACTCACTGTCTTTCTGTCCACCTCTCTCTCTCTCTCTCTCTTGTTTTCTCCTGTTCCTGTTTGCACCAATATAAATTTAGATAGAGCTGACTTTGCCTCGCAAACAGAAGACCCTGTGTGAAGTTTACATGTTTTCTTTGTGTTCCTCTTTGTTGTTGTGTTTTCTTACACGTCAGGTGGTTCAGATGCACAGTACATTTTTATCTGTACGTTTGGGCTCTGTGATGGACCTGAGGTGTTAGTTAGATATCCTGTCCATGAGAATGGGGCGGACGGATGGAGAACCTGAAAGAAAATGTTTCTCCCGGCTCTGGCTGGCTCTGGCACAGTGGCAAAAAAATTCAGCAGTGTTGATGTTGGCTTCATGTACTCAATTGAATATCAACTAGGCGCAACTCAGCATTCCTCTACCTTTTAACCTCCATTTTTGCCCTAATCATAGTACAAATATTTCACTGCAGTATACTACCACATGTACTCCTCAGCTGAGGGAGATGTGGCACGGACAACAGATAATCGTTAAGGGAATGTATTTTCTAACGTTTATCTGTCTTTTTTATTAATGCCCAGGTGTCAGTGATTGATGGCTCCAGCCCTTTTGCAAGTGCGTATGATCTTGACAACATAATCAGGAGCTACCAGAACAGAAACTGTAAGTTGACAAAGGTTGCTATTTTGTTTGCTGTGTGTCTAGAACCAGAATCAACTCGACCTGAACCACAGCTTATCACTACCTACGGCATTACAACTCTCACTTTTCTCTTTCTGTCTGACCCTTTCTTTTTCCTACCGTAGTGACCACAATACTGTCCTGTCCCATGCCAGTCTGGACTGTGGGACGAGCTTCTGATTCTCCCTTTGAGCTTAATGCTGAGATCCATTACCCTCTGGAGGTCATTAGATATCCTTTGATAAATGCTGTGTGTGTGTGTGTGTGTGTGTGTGTGTGTGTGTGTGTGTGTGTGTGTGTGTGTGTGTGTGTGTGTGTGTTCGTGTGTGTCTGTGTGTGTTTTAAGAACAGACTCAAACCTAATTACTACTATATAAACATTTAGTAAGTGTTTCTTAACACACTATAATTTAATTATATGCACAAATATGGATCATTAGTGCCACGGGTGCTCAGCTCTCCTCTCAGCTATTCTAGCTGTAGAGGAGTGCCTCGGGGCGGAGCCATCTATTAATATACCTTCGGGCTTATTATTATTCTTCCGCCAAATTTTGACGCGTAACTCGTCCCGCAGCTTTGAGAAACCCCCGGTAATATATACATCAAAACGTGCGTCTTGATCCCGAAAGAGGTGCTATGACTTTTGGTGTTAAAATTCCAATTTTTCCCAAAGTTATTCCAAAAATACTGGGAATAAATAATGCATTAGGAATGCATTGGAATTTTCTTTAAAAACCCACAAAATTTCACATTTTTTCTACAAAATTTCACATTTTTTCTGAGTCACCCAGCTCTCTCATACCTGTAGAAATGTGATTCAAACTATAAAACGGAGGGAAACTTCTGCTCTCTCCAAAACACAGCAACTGTTTTTACATAACATGTAAACTTTTCAAACTATGAGCACTCAAAGGAGGAGTGGAAATCACTTTTTCTTCAAAGTTAGAGTGAGCAGGCGTCAGTTGGCTAGAGTGCGTGAAGCAGTAAAAAATAACCTTTATTTTTATTTTTATTTTTAACTCGAGCTCAGCCAAACCGTAAAAAGGAGACAATAATTCTTTCTGAAAATGTAGACATAGTTGTTGGGATTCATAAAATGTAACTTTGACAGGCAGGGTCTGCACAAAATTTAAACGGGGGTGCCGAGTCGGCAGCAATACCTGTCTCACTCTCATTGACACCTAATGTAATCGTCTTTTTCTTTCAAAAGAATCTCACTCTGTCTTCGCACTGAGCTTACTCACTCATTTTAAGGAATATCTGAATAAAATAGAGACTGTAAGAAACTTCTGGCTTCAGTGTCTGTCACGATATTTTCGGTTTTTTGAAAAGAAGTAACGGTTTTCTCATAATTTGCAATTGTTTGAATTGGCTTGTAGAAGCCAAATTCTGGGCAGATTTTCACATTGCCATGGCAACGGCAGCTTCCTGACCTGTGTGCGTGCGTGCGTGCGCCTAGCAACCAGATAACCAACTCTCCAAGCTCCGCTAGCTTTACATTAGCCGCATGTTAGGTCTTAAATTACATTTAGTTAGGTCTTAGATATGTAAGTCCATTTACTGCTCCTTTGTTGCTTTTCTTTTTTGTTTTGTTGAAAGTAGTGAATGAAGTTGTGACGGTCTCCGCTGAGACAGAGGAGAGGAGAAGCTACTAGCCCTCTCTCGCTGTCACTTCTAGTCGCGTTGCTCTCCTCCCCAGTAATGTTAAATTTAGCACCGAAAAAAACATAATAGTGGTAATTTAAATAGCGGTTCATGGGATTTATTAACCCTCAGGGGTCCCTCTGTCCTTTTTGGACATTTTCTTCACTTTTCTTTTTTGATTAGCTGAACATTTTGGCTGTGTTACAGCTGAAGGTATGGATTTCTGCAAGAAAGTGTCTTTTTTGACATATTTTTAAAATCTAATGTCAGTTACTGTTACAGGTCTATTTTACACTGGTAACACATTTTGTACCCTCTGGGGTTCCTCGCGTCCAAAAAAGGACACACAAAGAAATTGCTATAAAATCATCATATATCAATATTTTTTCTGCTTTTTTTGCATACATCTCTTAAACCACTTCAGTTCTGCTCAAACCTACCAAATGTTTATTAGTTTTCAGGATTTTAACCCTTTAAATGCCGGTTTGAAGACATGTTGCCTCTTGTTTTATTAAAAAAAACAACACAGAATATGAGATATTTCCCACATAATACATGATGGAGGGATGTGACATTGTCTTTTATATCAAGACATTTCTCAAAACCAGAATATGATCAGGGTGACTTTTGAACACTGGAAATAAATCATGTACTCATCCCGGCAGTATAGCCCCCGTGGCACTCAAAATTTCCCTGGAATTTTCTAGTTTTAAGTGTTATTTTATGTACAGTATTTGTCAACAATTGTAACTGTGAAGACATATTATTTCACCTGTGTTTTATTATAATGTCATTCATACACCAGCCTCCACTGCTGTTAGCCTACAGGGGGAGTTATAGTTTTTGACAAACACAGTAATAAGGATTTACAACAACATTATAGTGTGTTTTAATCCATTTATTATTTTTTTTTATACTGCTTATATTGTAAATGCTAAAATGCTTTTATTTCACATACATAAGTCATTTAGATTAACCTGATAATGTTTTCCACGGAACTATATAGTTTGTTCTTTTTGCCTTTCTTATGATCCTCAGTCCTGAAACAAATGTGGTTAAATATAGCAGGTGCAAATAGTGAACAGAGTCAAATGTCTTAGAATGTTAATTGTTGCGGTCTGAACAGCATTTTAAGTGTTTTCAAGTATAAGAGGTAAAAGAACAACCCTGTAGTTGAATTGTCAGTGAGTATGTGCGCACTGAATGCAGTAACAAAAAAATGGTGAAAGCCCATAGTTTGTTACGTCTCAAAGACCAAAAATACCTGACAACCCCAGGAGACATCACTGATGATGTGTCCAGGTGTATCACAAGGTGATGTATATTTTTGCAGTTGTGTTTGTGGACACAAGTGGTTAACACTGTAAATCAGTAACAGCACAGGAACTTCATCCCTACTCTACATTCCCAATGAAAACTGCCCTCTGATGTGGTCATCTTTTGTGTAAATTGTAAATAAGAATACAATAGTGCGAATAGAACAGACTAAATATTGAATAAGGGTAATGTAATAGGTTACTTTATATACATTTTTTCTGAAGGTCGTTATGTAGAGTATATTCATTTATACATGTCTATGTACAATATATACGTGTGCTCAGATTTATATTTGACAATGATGATTATGCTGATATGTACCTGTTTTTGTATTCATAAATTATAATAATTATAATTAGCAGAGACAGGCGTACTACACAGAGATTGTTTTCTGGCATCATCTGACTTATTGAACTGTTAACCAGAGTGACAGCATGTGGAAAGAAACTGTTGTAACTGTTGTTGTTTTTGGCGAACAGTGATCTGTGGCGTCTTTCAGAGGACTTGGAGCTGGTTGTGTCCAAGGTCTGAGGGGTCTGCAGTGAGTTCTGAACAGAGGACAGGTCTGCAGTCCTGACTGTCCATTGTAGTCTGTTTTGTCCTATTGGTGGTCAGTACAAACCAGACTCAGTGATTGCAGTGTAGAACTGGATCAGCAGCTCCTGGGGCAGGTTGAACCTCCTGAGCTGGCTCAGAAAGTACAGTATATCCTCTGCTGGGCTTTTTTGATGATGTAGTCGATGCTTGATGTCCAGATCAGGTCCTGAGAGATCATAGATCCCAGACTGACTGTCCCTGACTGTTGTGTCGTGGGTGTCCTGAGGTGCCGTCATTAGTGTAGAGTGAGAAAAGCAGCAGGGAGACCACACATCCCTGGATAGGTGTATGATTTTCCCCCAGCCTCTCCTGCTCCTTCCTCTCTGTCTGGACGTTAGTGATCCACTGACAGGTGGAGGTGAGCACAGAGATTTCTCTGATGATGGAAGCTGAAGTCCACAAACTGGATCCCTGTGTTCGTCCCTGGGGAGTCAAGGTGTTGCAGGATGTATAAGTAAAAAAGACTAAAACTAAATAAAAGTATCTGCATGTCTAGATATCACTAGAGGGAATTGAGAAAATGTTGGATTTAGGTGAACTGACCCTTTAAGTCACACAAGTTATTCATACATTCTGTGTTGTTCCTCATTATCCTCAGTGTCTTTCAGTTTGTCTTTAAGACAAGCTGGATGGTTGGAAAAAGCAAAGGTTTGATCTGAACTGTGAAGTTTTTTCATCGTTTCTGCCTTAACTGTTTCCTCCACCTATCGTCCAGGCTTTTGGGAAACCATCAAATTTGCCTGGATCCAGTACGTCAGCGTCCTCCTCATCTTCCTCTGGGTCTTTGAACGTATCCAGAGATTTGTTTTCCAGAACCAGGTTCTAACCACTGTGCCCATCCCAGTGGGAAAACCTCACCTGTCATGATTCAGTGGTAGTGCTCACACTTTCAGGTATTCACGATCCACCAGGTTGAGACAATATTACATGTTGCACATTCACTTGCCCACACTGATACTGAAATTTAAGACCAACTCTATGACTCAGTTTCAGGGACTAGCTATTTGGTCTTGCTGATACTGTAACACACTTACCAGCAGTATACACACAGTATAATCTCACACATTTGAACTAAGGCCCTGTTTTTGTGGTGGCACAACGACCAGAATACGCAGCATGAGTTGTTGGTATTTTAGTGGAAAATGTGCTTTAGACTTTGCACTGAGAATAGAAGTGCATCTGTTCTTGTCTCATAGTTAATCTGCTGCCACTTTGGTGATCTCATTAAAAAAAAAAAAAAACTAAATTAAAGGCACATGTGCAACCATGATGGAATAATTCTTAAAATGTAAACTCCCCAATTGTTAAGTTTAAAATTGGCATGAGAAGCTGAACATTTATTGTGTTTAAAGCAGACATGTCGGTAATAGTATTAGTATGATGATTCTTACTGCATCTGAAGGAAATAAGACTGTTAAATAAGAATGTTGATAAATCCGTAAATGGCCGACACAGCAACTCCATTACAATACTACACACTTCAGAGTGCTCCATTATGACTTGGTGTTCTGCTGTTTAAGATATTATGAGTTTGCTTTGCAAGGCTCATCAGTCCTGTGTGCCATTGCCAACTTTCCAGCTTTGTTTAAGTTTTCTTCTTGAAATGCATTACAGTGCAGATGCTGTTGTGTCTGATTTTACGTTATGATATGACCATTGACAGCATGAGATAGCAGCAGAAGAAATAAAACTGAAATAGCGTCAGATTGATGGAGTTATATAAACAGCCTCAGCAACATTTTTATTATTTATCTCTATCATCATTGTACAAGTTAAAACCTCCCACCATCTGAAGCTGTCTCAGCTTCTTTCCATATGTTGAGCTGTTGTCATGTGTCACTGTGACTGGCATACTGTTTCCGAGTGACAGGACCAGTGATGTGACTGTGTAAGAGTGACGTCATTAACGTCAGCACACCTCAGATTTAGATTAAAACCAGCTGCTTTGAGCTTGTTAACACAGTTAAAATAGAGTCTTACTTAACTGTTCATAGTAGTTATGACAGATTTGTGCTAATTCTGCCCATCAACTGTATTGACTGTATGGTGTTTCACTGTGAAAACCAAGCTGACTTTACGAAGATTTGTCTTTCTAGTTCATCCTTATCATTTAACAATAAGTTGAACAATGAACCTCCCATGAGCCTCCTGTAGTCCTTTAATAATTTACTTGTATTTTATACAAACATGCTGAGAGACACAAATTCATTTATATTTTCACCTTTTCCAGGACAGGTTTGTACAAAGGCCCTGCTCTACTGGAGCTACAGCGGTTCATACCATGAAAAAATGTATTTCTTCTTTTCCTGCTGTTCGAAGAAATAGACACTTATAAAAAATATAAATATTTTTTTATATTTTTACTAGTTGTATGTTTATGGCCATTTGTGACACTAGTTAAAGAAATGTCTTTGTTGGTGTGCTCATTTGTTTTTGTATTGTTCATAGTTTTAGATGATGGATAATAAATGATTTGTACATTTTAATATTTTGCATCTTCTGTAAACCACAAGACTTTTATCTATTTGCATCTTTTACTTTCATCTTTTAATTTTTTATGGCCTAAAAGATTCATTTGTAATTAACAACACTGAAACGTGTTTGACTACTCTCATTTAATAATGTAAATAATGATGCAAAGAAAGACATCTGAGAACTACATCTGTTTGTAGCACAGCATCAACTTGTTGCCACTTTGGTGATTTTTATCAAGAAGAGCAAATTAAACACAAGGAGCAAGTGTGAAGCAATGATGGGATAATTCTTAAAATGTAAATAAACTATTTTAAAGTTTATACATGCACAATTATAAACATTAATACAGCAGCAAACAACTATTTTCTATGTAAAGATATCGTGCAGTTATGGCATCCTGAGCAGAGAACGATGTCACACCCCCGCTGAGTGTTTGAGCTCCTCTGTTCTTTGTTTTGGTAGATGCGACAGCCGTGTGTGCATGTTAGGGCATGTGTGTTACTGTGAATAATAATAGTATCATCACACACTGTTGCAGAGGCTGTGAGTGTCTGTTGTTAGAATGTCAGAGCAGTTCATTCTTTTCTAACACCTTACTGTGGCAGTTTCTAAATGATTCCACATTAATGCCCAGGGGCAAATTATGCCCCCCCCACACACACACACACACACACACGCACACACACACACACACACCCACCCACCCACCCACTCCTTTCTTATCATCCAGCCTTTTATTATTGACCACAGAATTTTGGTTTTGGCTGCAGAGAGCTGGAGGACAGGATATGAGTCTGGCCCATACAGGAACCAGGTGCATCCTTTTTCATGCCTCTGCACTCAGGACAGTCAGAGCCGTCCATATGTACCTACGTACCAGGTCCGTCCGTCCGTCCCATTCTCGTGGATGTAATATCTCAGTAACGCATTGACGGAACTTCTTCAACTTTGGCACAAACATCCACTAGGACTCAAGAATGAACTGATTAAATTTCGGTGGTCAAAGGTCAAAGTTCAAGGTTACGATGTTCTCACGTTCTTGTGAATACAATATATCAGGAATGGCCAGAGAGAATTTCATTAGTTCTGTTGCACTGTGACAAAACAAAACAAGTTTTTGGCCATAACTCACAAATTCATTCACTAATTCTGACACGCTTAAACTCAAATATCTATAAGGATAAAATGATTTTATATCCAAAAGGTCAAAGGTCAACTTCACTGTGACATCATAATGTTCAGTAAAGCAGTTCTGGCCATTATTCAACACTGTATCTCAGGAAGGAGAGACTGTGACCATATTTCCTGTAACTTGGTTGGTTGGTTGGTGGAGGAAACAACCAGGAGGTGGAGATTCTAGTTTCAGAGTCATATTATTTTTCATCTTCTATCTTCATACCTTCATATCTTCCAGCTGATTCACCAAGGCCCAGCGGAGCTAATCTCATGTCCATTTTACTTCATTCTTACAACTGCACATATGGCAATATCATGTCTTAAACATGCAGTTGTTAGACATTACCATGGTGATTTACCCTGGTAACAAGTGAACCACATGAACAGACAAGGAGTGAGGGGAACACAGAGACTAGATACGCACAACAATGAGGTAACAAGACACAGGTGTGACATATTATAGATAAGCAGGTGATCACAGAGGTGGGAATTCACACTGGAGCAGGAAGTAAAAACAATAGACAGCTAAAGAAAGTAATTTCAATATAAAACAGGAAATGGAGAGTCAAGGAAGTCAAAGGGGGGCATGGACATGTCTGCTGGACATGATGTAACTTTTTTCTAATAATTTCAGTTGAAATATACCACTTAACATATGTGTGGAGATGTGCAGTCAAAGGCCTCTGTCTGTGATCCAGACTCAGTGATCAGCCTGTCAGCCAGTTTTGAGTGAACCTCGTCCATCTAACCAATCCGAGTAAGCCATAGTCAGGGGGTGGGACCTCATGGCTGTCAATAAGACGTCGCTATGGCTGACTTACAGGCGAGTGAGCTCCCGCTTCCTGCATTATTTGAGACAATGAACAGGACGAGGATGCAAGTGAAGGGCTGGGTAACAGAGCGGGGAGGGGGAGGGGTGGGAGGAACAGAGTGGACTGTTAGCTTGATTTACAGTACTTGCATATTATGGCCATGGCCACATTAAACGTCTCAGACATAAGCTCCAGCTTGCCTGACCTGGGCTGTATTGTTGTAAATCTGGTACACTCACATTTACACGGCAGCTTGTGGCAACCCTCCATCTTATGATTGTCTTTATATTTTTTTGCTCAAAAGTTGCTGCAAAACAAATAATACCTGAAATTGTTTGTGAAAGGACTCTAGATTCAGTGAATCTATTATTAAAACAGCCATATCATTTAGTGGCACTTTGTTCTCTGATGTATATAACTTTTTGTAATATTCCCTAAATCTGCTAATATATCAGAAAAGTCTATGTCACTGTCCTTTGTGTCAAAGCATTATTAGAATCTGCCTTTACTTACTCATGTGAATAAGAAATCGCCTTGTTTCTTATAAACCTTTAATGGAAACCCAAAAAACCCGCCTGCATCCTCCTTTTATGATGTTACTGTGTTACTATGTATATTATTATTTATAGAAAACTCTGGTTGAATAAACTTTATGAGCAGCAAGTTTGTTTCTGAACCTCTGCATTCATGATGCAGAAGTCTCTCTCTTGTTAAAGGACAGATGTAGAAACTGCCTGAAAGTGTGTGTGTGTGTGTGTGTGTGTGTGTGTGTGTGTGTGTGTGTGTGTGTGTGTGTGTGTGTGTGTGTGTGTGTGTGTATGGGGGTGGGTTGACCTTGAACTTTTCTGTCAATGACATTGTTCTGTTCTCAGTCCTTTTTTAATCATAATAATAATAATATAATAATATATCACTGATTAAGTTCTCACTACACCCCCACACAACACACTTTCAGCAGACCACAACTGACCACAGGAATTGACTTATGAGACACAGAGAAGCTCTTTCTGTGCTTGACTGATATAAAGGATTGAGGTTATGAAGTCTTTTACGTGCAGTGACTGAGCAGGTCAGACATGAGCACCATGCTGTTCACATGTATGAGGCAACAGTCAAGGTTTTCATTTCCGCTCTCCTCCTCCCTGACTCACTGTCTCAGGAGATGTTTGTTAGCATACGAGTCTGTCCACTGTTAGTTTGTTGTGTGTGTGTGTGTGTGTGTTTGTGTGGACCAGTGCCACTGTATTAGCTCATTTAAACCACTCAGTCTGCCAGTTTAGGTTTTACCAGACAGTTTAGTAAGAGTTACACCCTGTATGCTCAACTACAGTATCAAAACCTCTAATCTGCCCAGCTGCAGTAACAGGCCCTTGTCTCTACCCTCTGATACGATTAGTGCTCTTACAACAGTCGTGATAAACCATTGAAAATATATAACTAAACGTTTTATGATGTTAAAAAAACTACACTGAAGGTGGTGGCTTCTCTCTCTTAAATTAAATCGAAGGCAACTGGACTTGTATTTGTCCTGATATATGCGGTCAAATGCAGTGAGGATTGCAATGACCTATATATTGGGGAAACTAAACAACCTTTAAACAAACGTATGGCCCAACACAGGAGGGCAAACTCTTCAGGCCCTGTCTCAGCTGTCTACTCCCACCTAAAGGAAAAGGCACACTCCTTTGAAGACAGCAATGTCAAAATCTTGGACAGGGAGGACAGATGGTTTGAAAGGGGAGTCAAGGAAGCCATCTATGTAAAAGTGGAGAGGCCATCGCTAAACAGGGGAGGTGGTCTGCGACACCATCTATCCCCCATCTACAATGTCGCCCTTTCATCGGTACCCAGGAGGGTCAACAACATAACCTCAGACGACTCTCAACGATCGTCATCCACCAGGGGCTCACCTGACCCTAACGACTGTCGTTCACAGGGGACAACAACAGGGTCACCTGACCCCTAACGACGGTCGTCCACATGAGACCACAACAATGGTCAGGCGAAACCAGTACTTTCACAGGTACTTTGGTGGACCCACCCACAAGAGGTTAAATACCTGGGTCCTTCTCCATTTTCTTGGTCAGACTAGTGCGGACTAGAGAGACCAATACATGATGAACTGATGAAGCCGCTTGGATAAGAGGCGAAACGTCTTCCACAGACAAATACAAGTCCAGTTGCCTTCGATTTAATTTAAGAGAGAGATTACTATGACCTGGACGAATGAGAACATTCACAGACAAGGTGGTGGCTTGGCTCACTGAACATCTGATGTGGAGTTCACGTTCAAAAACAGGATCCAGAGACTGTTCCAACTATTATTACTACTATTATATGTCACAATTCAAAGTGCTCAGGTCGATGGGTGATGGACAAAAGGATGGATGTTTTTTTCTGTACATGAGATATTAAAATACATAAAGAAAAAATAAGTACAATTACATATCAAATTTAAATATCTGCACTAACAATAATAATCTGAAGAAAATCAAGCTGATATCCATTTACTTCATTTATGCTTCCACCATCTCTTTCTTCACTCTCAGGGTATCAAACATAGGAATCTAATGCAACATAATACAAGTAAACATTCAAAGTCATGCAACAATAAAATGATGACCACATAATTGCTATAATATTAGCCAAATAGAATAACATCAGGTTTGAAAAGTCCATTCTTCAACTCACAGTGGTCCTCTCTGTTCTCAGTAGTTTGAAGAGAAAGGGCTTTGCAGAGAAGGGTGGGGTTATATAACTTCCTGGATGACAGGTGATTTCAGGTGAGGCAGGGTATCAGACTTGTGATTGAACAGATGTGTGCTATGATACAGGTCTAGTTAGGTTCAGGGAATGATCATGGTTTGTGTTAAAATAGGTACTTTAAGATTAGAGGACGTTCGTCATCATACCTACAATTATAAAAATGTTTTTATACTGATTGCATAATATTTAACAAAGAGAGACATCCTGCTGTTATCTTTATTGCTTCTGATGTTTGTGCTGTTCACTCTCATATTCTGGATCAATTCAGGCTCAAATATGTACGGACCTTTTTGAGAAGCTGCCATTTCTCTCCACACCTGTAAGAGGATGAGGTGGTGCTCACAAGCGCTGGCTGTGCAGCCCCTCAGCAGGCTTCTGGATGGTAGGCTCAGGCTGTTAGGGGGTTGGAAGGCCTTAAAGAGGCCGGAGCTAACATTGTTTCAGTCAGAGGCTCAGCTCAGATGTTGCATAACATGCAGGTTGCAGTTTGAGATGAATATGTTTTTTTTTTAACTGTGAACTGTGCAAAGTTACTTGAGTGGAGTCCCAGAATAAGAATATAGAGATTGAATTGAGCATAATATGTCCCCTTTAAAGAAACAATGCTGACTGTTGGTTTGAAACAGGAAACAAACAGTGGTCTCCTGTGTTAAAGTCCAATTTTTATCAACCAATCCATTGACCCTGACCCTGACCTGACCTTGTTGACCTGTAATAATGTCTCCTGATTTCCTCCTTTGCTCCTGTCATTACTTCGGCCACTGCAGGGCTTTGTCACTTGAACAGTAACATTTTTAGTTTTTTTACCACTAAATGTTGCTTTTTTGTTTTAGGTTTTTTGTAATATCTGACATTAACATTGAAGTGGTCACAGAAAATATGAAACATACCAGAGTTTTTTTCTTTTTTAGTTGAGGCTGTGTTGTTTGGTTTGTTTATCACATACCAGCTGACATACGATGTATGCCTATGAGTTAGGTGAAGAAGATGTATAATTTGTTTTCAAGTGAACCTAAATGCTAATGCTGAATGAGATCCCGAAGATTATTAGCCCTTGTTCTCTCACAGCCATAAATGTGCATTTAGTAGATGTTGAGAAGTGAAAACTTTGACGCCAGAGGAAAAGTCAGAGGATCACCAAAGACAGTAGGATTAATCATCTGTGCTCCATCACACCAATGTCTATAGAAAACCTATTTTTTATTCAGTCTCTCCAAATACTTGATGCCACTTTCCCATTGACTTGAACCCACTGTCACAGAGGCTGTGAATGTCTGTTGTTTGAATGGCAGAGCACTGTATTCATTTTTTACACCTTACTGTGGCTGTTTCAAACTGATTCCACATTAGTGCCTGAGGGCAAAGTCACTCACCCCCTCCTCCACCCCCTCTACTCCTCTCTCTCCATCCAGCCTTTTACTAGTGACCAAAGAACTTTGGTTTTGGCTGCACAGAGCTGGAGGACAGGATATGAGTCTGGCCCAGGAACCAGGTGCATCCTTTATTTGCAGTTCAATCACCAGGGCGAAGGGGAGGTGAACTCAAGTCCATTCTACTCAGTTCTTAGAACTACTGCGTGGCATTATCATGTCTTAAACATGCAATTGTTAAGACACTGCTAAAGAATACCACTCTGGAGCCTCTTGAATTCTCATGTCCCAAAATCATTTCAGTGTTTTCACTAAACGTTCCCAACCAGTCCACTCCTCCTGCTTTTGCTGGTCCTAAAAGTGCAGAACAAAATCAAAACAGGAACCGAGCCAACACGTCGATCTCCATGACAACTGAATAATTATATTAACACCCCTCATATGACAAAATGTTTCTCAAAATGTTTTTGAATGACACAAATTAGGGACATAAATTAATCTTCCATAGAATTCATTAGGAGATTGCCCCTCCCCCCCGCCCCCAGCCACACACACACACCATCACCCCTCCCCCCTCACACCCTATAGAACTTGCAGGTGTAAAGTATCAGCAGCAGCAGTTGTAAGTTTTTAACAGCACCACCATCTGCTGCCAGACACTCAGGCACTCATCCTCCACCTGCTCTGAGGGTGGAGGTGATGGAGGAGGTGAGTAACGTGAACAAACACAGTGGGTCTTCAGTTACAAGCAGGGCCACCCACAGAACACTGGGTGCTGCATGATGTCAAACACTCAGCCCATTCAGATCTCTGTTGGTTATTAGAATATAAAGATTGTTCAGTCATGTTGCCTCCAAAGCAACGTCTCAGAAACCTGCTCCTGATCCACATGGGTTGATCTGGTGCACTTCGGACATGCTGTGTCTTATAGTTGTCTTTATATTTTTTTAAAGTACAAGACGATCTTGTTTATGTAGTATGTGTGTTGTAAATAACTTATTACTGGAATCGTTTGTGAAAAGACTTAAAAGTTAGTGACCCAATCATTAGGTAGGTGTGTATATAAACTAGACTTATAACATTATGACATTTTGAACAATGTACAATTAGTGCAGTGGAAACTGCAAAGACGAGGAGAGTCAAGCCTTCCCCTAGAAGAGCATCCTATACTGAACCACAGGTATGGAAATGTAGATACCTAATGAGACACTGCTGTGTGTCGCTGCTGTATATAGATCAAAATCTGCTGGTAATCAAGTGGAGTGTAACTTGCTTAATTCTTAGCTTATTTTCATGAAATTTGTTTGTTATACTGTGGGAAATTGAAGATGATACTGGTTACTTGTTGGAATTAAATTCAGACACTGAGGGTTTATCTAATTAGCTGTTATTATATTATATGGTAAATGTCCTTAACTTGTTTATTTTATGAATGAATTGATTTAATTTTCAATACAATTACAAGTAACAAGGCAGCTTTAAATTAATTTAACTTATAAAAATGTACAAAGCTGAAATTCTAAATAATTTACACATGATGTTGCCAATCCATAGATAGGTAAATTCACAAATTCACTTATATAATACCACTAATACAATAATAATATAATATAATATAATATAATAATATAGCTGATTTGATCTACCCCCAGTGACTAAATTTAATTCCAATAACTAACTTATTATTTTCAATTTCTCACATTTAGAGCAAAACAGATTTCATGAAATTCACCCACAGGTTTCTACAGAGTGATTTTGAAGCTCAGCGTGAGCTGCCGAGACTTGGAGGATGTTAAAGCATGCAAAGGGGCAGCAATGGAACTGAAACTTCTAATGAACTTTCTATAAAAGTTTGCAAATCCCAGGAAGCATTGGACCTCCTTGGGAGAAGCCAACGGGTTGACCTATGGTTCAATGTTTAATGTGTTCAAGGAAATGTCCAAGCTGAGCAAAGTAGATGCAGCGGCCTTCATCCATGCATTGCTGACGCTCCTCAGGGGAAAGCCTGGTTCTCCCAATCTGCATGGGCTTCTTGGAGGATGTAGAGAGAGGTTCCTTGGGCTCAGATGGAGAGGGGCATCCCCAGGAGAACAGGATCTCCTGTTCTATTAAGCCTCAGCTCTACCAGACAGGTGGGAAATGTAGGCAGTCTTGGAATGATCAGTGGGAAATGAGGAAGCTTGAAATTCAAAATGTAAGGAACACTCTGCAGTCACCACAGTCACTGGAGAAACACTTTGGTTTAGACAGATGATGTCACAATCCATTCCGGTCTCCTGCCTGTTTTTCCCATTCACCTGCACCCAGTAATTTTCTCCCACCTTTCACACCTACTCCACATCAGTAATCAACCCTGGATATAAGCACCCACCTCTTGACACTCTTTGCCAGATTGTTCTTCCTGTCACGCAAGTCTTTCCAGCACTTCTTCCCGGACTGATCTCCCGTTGCCGACTCTGCCTGCCTTTGACCTGCTCGTCTGTCTCAGCCCCGGTAATCACCTCAGCCTTTCGTCCCCGACCACGAGTTCTGTGTGGGCAGCAGCAGCCTGGTGTATCTCTGCTGCGGTGGAGGCGAGCAAGGCTTCGTGTTCCTGGAGAGTTGCTGTGGCGATGCGGTGTGTGCTGGGTCCATGTTGTGGCCAGATTGTACTGAAACAGGCTCGTGTAGGACCCAAATGCAGCACAACGGCAAGGGATCATTTGTAATTATCTTTATTGAAAACTTCACAGCAAGCAATATGGCAGACGAGCAGGAGTAAACGAGTCCAGAGTTCAGGGGGAGAGTCTGTGGCGGGGAGCACGGTTCAGAAAGGCAGAGCCGGGACCAGGGAACAGTACTGTTCACAATGAAGCGCCAGGTACTCACAGCAGTGGTAAAGCTCAGGATGGCAGGCGAGCGGATTGTTTCTGGTGTCTGTCTGCCTGTTTCCCTGTCCCTGCTCACCTGTCCCCCGGATCGACTCGGCATTCCTCCACGCTTCCTGCTGGTATCCGCTCGCCTGCCATCCTGAGCTTTACCACTGCTGTGAGTACCTGGCGCTTCATTGTGAACGGTGCTGTTCCCTGGTCCCGGCTCTGCCTTTCTGAACCGTGCTCCCCGCCACAGACTCTCCCCCTGAACTCTGGACTCGTTTACTCCTGCTCGTCTGCCATATTGCTTGCTGTGAAGTTTTCAATAAAGATAATTACCCTTGCCGTTGTGCTGCATTTGGGTCCTACACGAGCCTGTTTCAGTACAATCTGGCCACAACATGGACCCAGCACACACCGCATCGCCACAGCAACTCTCCAGGAACACGAAGCCTTGCTCGCCTCCACCGCAGCAGAGATACACCAGGCTGCTGCTGCCCAACAACAGGCTGTCGCTAACCAGGAGCAGATGCTAGCGACATTAACATCCCAGGTCCAGCAGCTCACCGCCGCGTTATTGCAGACTACGAGCCGGGACCAATCTGCGGCGGCTCCTGCTGCTGTACCCCCACCAACGCCACCTGGTCCAGTTTCCGAACCCGGGTCGGGGCCCCGGAACGTTATGCGGGGGACCCAGAGAACTGTAATCCATTTACATTACAAACTGCTCAATTCTTTTTGCCCTGCAGCCACACACGTTTGCCTCTGAGGAAGCCAGAGTGGAGTTCACCATTAACCACCTCACGGGGAGAGCTCGTCTGTGGGGAACCTCTGAATGGGAACGCCAAACTTCTGCCTGCCGCTCCTTCAAAGACTTCGCTGCCGAACTCCGGAAGGTCTTCGGCCCACCTTTCCAGGGTCCAGATGCCACGGGTGGTCTTCTGAACCTCCGTCAGGGGGACCACTCAGTGGCCGATTACTCTATCGATTTTCACACCAGGGCTTGCCAGAGTAAATGGAACGTCGAGGCCCAGTGCGACGCCTATTTAGAGGGGCTTGAGGAGTATGTGAAGGACGAGCTGGTGTCATACGATCTTCCTGCCACGTTGGAGGAGCTCGTCGAACTCACATGGTGGGTGGACCATTGACTCTGGCGCCGACGTCTCCATTATAAATGAAGAGCTGGCCCGGCAGCTGGAGATAAAAAGGGTTCTTCTGCCTCAGCCTGTTCCTACCACTGCCCTGGACGGTCACCTGATGGGGACTGTCACCCATCAGACTATACCAGTGCAGATGCTTCTCTCCGGCAACCACCACGAGACCATCACATTTCATATTCTGGACTCACCTCGTATTCTGCTCATTCTGGGATATCCCTGGCTCCTGCACCATAACCCCCACATAGACTGGGCTACGGGAGCCATTCTGGGATGGAGCTCGGCCTGCCACCAGGTCCGTCTTAAGCAGGCCTTCGCTCCTCAGTCCATGCCCTGCACCACTTCAGCTCCGGATCTGATGGGGGTCCCGTCGGAGTACCACGTCTTCAGGGAGGTCTTCAGCAAGGCGAAGGCGACCTCTTTGCCTCCTCATCGTCCATATGACTGCGCCATTGACCTTCTACCTGGCACCAGTCCTCCCTCAGGTCGTCTATACTCCCTGTCTGCACCAGAGAGAAAAGCCATGGAGGACTACATAAATGAGTCCCTGGCAGCGGGCATCATCCGTCCATCGTCGTCCCCTGCTGGAGCAGGGTTCTTCTTCGTCGAGAAGAAGGACAAATCGTTGAGGCCCTGCATCGACTACCGAGGCCTCAACAACATAACGGTGAAGAATCGCTACCCCCTCCCCTCATCTCTTCTGCCTTTGAGCCCCTGGAGGGGGCTACCATCTTCACCAAACTGGACCATTGCAATGCCTACCACCTGGTTTGATCTGGGAGGGCGACGAGTGGAAGACGGCGTTCAACACACCTATGGGACACTATGAGTACCTGGTGATGCCTTTTGGCCTCACCAATGCCCCCGCCATTTTCCAGGCACTGGTCAATGATGTGCTCAGGGTTAGGGTTAGCGGGTTAGGGTTAACCCTAACCCTACCTGGACGACATTCTGATTTTCTCCAGGACAAAGGAAGATCTCATCCATCATGTTCAGGCGGTCCTTCAACGGCTTCTGGAGAACTCGCTGTTTGTTAAGGCAGAGAAGTGCGAGTTCCATGTTCCCTCAGTATCCTTCCTTGGATACATCATCGGCCAGGGGAGCATCCAGATGGATCCAGCCAAGGTCTCAGCCGTCGCCACCTGGCCTCCCGGAAGCAGCTACAAAGGTTCCTGGGGTTTGCCAACTTTTACCGTCGCTTCATTCGGGGATACAGCATGGTGGCAGCCCCTCTCACAGGTCTCACCTCCTCCAAAGTCCCCTTCAGCTGGTCCTCCGCCGTCGCAGAGGCCTTCCAGACCCTCAAGAACCGCTTCACCTCCGCGCCCATCCTGCGTATGCCTGAACCCGAGAGACAGTTCGTGGTGGAGGTGGACACCTCTGATGTCGGGGTGGGGGCTGTCCTGTCTCAGCGGACTATCGATGACCAGAAGCTCCACCCCTGCGCTTTTTTCTCTCGGCGCCTGAATCCTGCAGAAAGGAATTATGACATTGGTAATTGGGAGCTCCTGGCGGTCAAACTGGCGCTGGAGGAATGGCGTCACTGGCTGGATGGGGCCAAACAACCATTCATTGTGTGGACAGATCACAAGAACTTGGAGTACATCAGGTCAGCCAAAAGACTGAACTCCAGGCAGGCTCGCTGGTCTCTCTTCCTCACCAGGTTCAATTTCACTCTCTCTTATCACTCAGGGACCCGCAACGTAAAGCCTGACACCCTCTCCCGTCAGTTCCTGAAGGGGGAGGAGGAGGTTTCCAGGGCAACAGACACCATCCTTCCCTCTGCTCGCCTGGCCACCGCCATTACATGGGGAATTGAGGAGAGAGTTAGGGTGGCGCTGGAGGAGCAACCAGGTCCGAGCACCTGTCCTCCCAACCGGCTCTTCGTCCCGGCCCACCTCTGTTCCGAGGTGCTCCAGTGGGCCCACAGCACGCACCTCACCTGCCATCCAGGGATCCAGAGGACCAAGGAGGTTCTTCAGCGTCGGTTCTGGTGAGGCTCCCTGGACCAGGACACCAAGGGGTTTGTCAAGGCCTGCCCCGTTTGTAACCAAAACAAGAGCTCCCACCAGGCTCCCGCTGGACTCCTGCACCCGCTCCCAGTTCCCCATCGTCCCTGGTCCCACATATCCTTGGACTTTGTGACCGGTCTACCACCATCTCAAGGACATACCACCATCCTTACCGTGGTAGACCGGTTCAGCAAGATGGCCCACTACATTCCCCTGCCGAAGCTCCCTTCAGCCAAGGAGACTGCTGAACTGGTCTTCCAGCATGTTTTCCGGCTCCATGGCCTCCCAGTCGACTTGGTCTCTGACCGAGGGCCGAGAGAGTTCTGTTCCCTCAGTGGGGCCACTGCCAGCCTGTCATCCGGTTTCCATCCACAGTCCAACAGCCAGACGGAGCGGAAGAACCAGGAGATGGAGGTAGCTCTCCGGTGCATGGTCTCCAGTCACCCCACGTCCTGGTCGCAGCAGTTGTTGTGGGTGGAATACGCCCACAACACACTCATCAGCTCCTCCACTGGCCTCTCCCTGTTCCAGTGTGCTTATGGTTACCAGCCACCCCTGTTCCCGGCCCAGGAGAGGGAGGTCTCTTGCCCTTCTGTGCAGGTTTTCATCCGCTGATGTCGTCACACCTGGTCCCGGGCCAGATCCACTCTTCTGCGGTCGATGGGCCGTTACACAGCTTCGGCCAACTGCCGACGCACCATGGCACCCACGTACCAAGTGGGACAGAAGGTGTGGTTGTCGACCCGGGACCTACCACTTCGGGTCGACTCAAAGAAACTGGCATCAAAGTTCATCGGCCCCTTCGAGGTTCAGAAGGTCATCAACCCTGCAGCAGTCCGCCTCAAGCTTCCCCGGTCTATGCGAGTTCACCCCACATTTCACGTCTCTAAGATCAAGCTAGTTCTGGAGAGCCCTTTAATTCCTGCTACCCCAACTCCTCTGCCTCCTCACCTTATCGATGGAGACCCGGCTTACACTGTGCGTCGGCTCATCCGCTCTCGTCGCCGTGGGAGGGGCATCCAATACCTGGTCGACTGGGAGGGTTATGGTCCAGAGGAGAGATCCTGGGTCCCCGCCAGTTACATCCTCGACCCTCGGCTCATTACTGACTTCCACCGGCGGCACCCAGACCAGACCTCCAGGACCCTCCCGTCGACCGGAAACCCCCGCCCAAGCACCTCTGCCGCTCCTCCCATCCCCGGCCCAGATGAGGAGGACCCACCATCGTCATCTGAGGACTCCTTGTCTGAGGACGAGGGGTCCCTCCGCCAGACCCCCTCCGCCCACCTGGTTGAAGTCATGGACATGGCCGAGTCTGAGGAGTATTGAGGAGGCTCCTCTGGAGTCCTCCCCTCCCTGCACTTGGGACCTTGTTTTGGGACGTCGGGGAACGTCCCTTGAGGGGGGGGGTTCTGTCACAATCCATTCCGTTCTCCTGCCTGTTTTTCCCATTCACCTGCACTCAGTAATTTTCTCCCACTTTCCACACCTGCTCCACATCAGTAATCAACCCTGGATATAAGCACCCACCTCTTGACACTCTTTGCCAGATTGTTCTTCGCGTCATGCAAGTCTTTCCAGCACTTTTTCCCTGACTGATCTCCCATTGCTGACTCTGCCTGCCTTTGACCTGCTCGTCTGTCTCAGCCCTGGTAATCACTTCAGCCTTTCGTCCCCGACCACGAGTTCTGCCTGAACGTTTCTGGTGTCTGTCTGCCTGTTTCCCTGTCCCTGCTCACCTGTCCCCCGTTTAACTGACTTGATGTTATACTGTGATGATTAAGTATTCCCTTCATTTTTTTGAGCAGTATATATATATATATATATATATATATATATATATATATATATATCGAGAGAGAGAGAGAGAGATAAATAGATATATTGTATTATTACAGTTACTGTGACACTATTATCATTAACTTAAAGTAATTAATTGCTCGATTTGTACAGTCAGTGGAAATATTAGAAGCTATTTCTAACAATGTCACCATGAAGTCTATTTTAAGGGTTGTATGCAGTTCAACTTTTATTAATTTAAATTTCCTGTTTATCACAAAACTCAGCTTGACCTTGTGAAACGATATCTCAGTAATGCCTTGAGGAAATTTCTTCAAATTTGGCACAATTGTCCACTGGAACTCAAGGATGAACTGATTAGATTATAGTGGTCAAAGGTCAAAGGTCAAGGTAAGTGTTATCTCACAAAACATTTTTTAGCATAACTCAAGACTTCACAGCAATTATGACAAAATTTCACACAAATGGATCATATTTTCTATGACTGTGGATAAACAGGAATGTAACCTGAAACTAGTTTGAGTGGAGGAGGCAGACAACCACGAGGAGGGGATTCTAGTTTTCTAAAAGTTACTCATTTGACTTGCGGCTTTCACTTTCAGACCATGATGACCACAGAGATCAAGGGGATAGGATCAGTCCACACCTGAACATTGTAGATGTGGAGGTAAGGTATTTATCTCTTGTTCATATTGTTTTGTACGTTTCTCTCCATGCCTTCAGGTCCTGTCTCTTTTCTCTGCAGAGAAAATGACAGTGAAGTTCAAGCTGCACAGATATTGAGGTGACGGCAGGACACAGCCAGTTGTGTAACACTAGTCCTACAGTTTGGGTTCATTCTCACTGTATATAGACACATGCTCATGAATGTGTGTGATTTGTCATTTTGCAGCTCATGTCTTCATCTGGTCACTTTTTCTACAGACTGAGCTGCAGCCAAGTGACACCACAAAGCAGTCTGATTGGGATGTTGTGTTTCTGGAGTCAATTCCATGTATCATTATTACTAAAGGAGGCAGAGGAATAACTAATCATAAGATGCACAGAGAAAGAGAGCAGGAGAGAGGGAAGGAGAGAGAGAAGTCATCAGTAACGAGGCTTCGTACTAACGACTATGATCAACTCTACATATCAAACAGAGGGAGTTAGACATAAAGACCTGCCTCTAATAAAAGTCTGTTACATTCTGGAGTTGAAGAAAATAAAGACTAAACTATTGTGGATCCAGATGGAGGCTGTGCTCTGTGTGAGAGACTAAAAAAGAAAGATAGTCTGTCTCAGGCCCTGGTGGTTCACCTGGTGGTGCGCATGACATTTGGGCATTGTCTTTGCCACAGTGGCCCAGGTTCAAGTCTGACTTGTGGTCCTTTGCTGCATGTTATCCTCTCTCACTCTCTCTCTCTCTCTCCATCTCTCTCTCTCTTTCTCCCTCTCCAGATATATCTGGAGAGAGAGATATAAACAAACTCTTGTGCTGTATCTTACTTGCAGGAATGGTTGTCAGATGCTTTACTGTTTTATCAACAGGACATTTAGATGTACTTTACATATAAAACTGAACGTTCTTGACATTCAACCCTTGTCAAATGAGGTAACAATGCTGATGAATAGAATAGAATACAATAGAATAGAATAGAACAGGTTTACTGTAGTCAACAGTTTGTTGACTACATTCATTGCATTTGAGATAAACGAGTCCTTTTAGATCTTTTTCTTTGCCATGGGTATCCTGTAGCGTTACCCTGAGGGGAGCAACTCAACCTCAGGGTGGAGGGGGTGTGTTTTGTCATTGGTCATTGTCAGAGCTTTCCTGTGTACAGCTGTGCTGTGGAGGTCATCTAAGAGCTTTTGTTGGCAATCTACCATCTTCCCTGTTGTCTTAACAATCCTGTTCAGCTTGTTTTTATACTACTGTCAAGTGCCCATAGCAGGCAAATATATTAAAATCAAGGATGCTCTCTATGAGGCTGAAATACACTCACCCTAAATTCCCTTAGTTTCCTAATTAAAAACAGTCTCTGGCTGGTTTTCTTAAATCAACATTGTCTGTGATTGTTTGTCACAGTCACAGACTCTGCCAGCCCTTAAGTTGTATCATGACAAAGCATTTAATTTAAAACATAAAACCATTATTAACACTAAAAGGCACCAAAAGTGTAAATATGGACTCAAATTAGGCTCAAAATGATTTTGAGCTTGTAAAGTGATGCTCACAAATAATTACTAAGATTGTAGTTGTAAATTAACCTTTGTCAAACTTCTACAACAGCACAAACTTGAGATTCTTGTCAAGATTTATTTTACAGGTTTGCAAGGGTTGATTTACAGCTTCAAACAAAAGCTAGATAATGATGTTATGGACTCAGATACAGATTCAAGGATATGACTCTGAATGGCAAAATCCTGTTATTTAAGTAAAAGTATCAATGTAAGAAATACAAGTAAAAGTCCTGTATGAAAAATCCTACTTAAGTTAAAGTACATACAGTAAGTATCAAGAGAAAAATGTAGTTAAAGTATTAAAGTAATGCTCCTGGTTGGGTCTCTGACTGTTCTATTATTATATGTGACATCATTATGATCAATCATCATCATCATCAGTGTGTGAGCAGCATGTTATTGTTGTAGCTGCTGCAGGTGGAGCTTGTCTGAACTACTTTATATAGATTTTATAAACAGGGAGACCAGATAAATGAGAGGGGTCGTGGGATGATTGGGATGAGTTTAAATGTAAACTCAAAACATACCTCTTCAGCCTGGCTTTGATTTATTTTTATTTTATTTTTAGTCATTATTGACTTTATTTTATTCACTTATTTTATTGTAACTATGTTGTAAATTGTATTTTATTCTATTTTATCTGTTCTTACGTTTGTTTTTGTTTGCTAATGTTATTAGAACTTTTTAAATCTATTTTATTGTAGCTCATTGTCACTTTCTTACTTGATTTGTCTTTGTCTTTTTGCTCACTGGTCACTTTGAACTGCACTAACCTGTTTGAAAAGTGCTTTACAAATTAAGTTTGATTGATTGATTGATTGATTGATTGATTGATTGATTGATTGATTGATTGATTGATTGATTGATTGATTGATTGATTGATTGATTGATTGATTGAAACAAACCTGTTTTCAGTTTTTGGACTTTTTCTCTAATCTTTGGGATGTTGGATCATTTGAACATGTATTGAAATGAAATTATGTGAAGCTTAGAGGGAAAATCAGTATAGATCACTATTAGATGCAGTCATTTGTCACAGGGCAGTGTGTTGAGGAGAGAAGGATCAATGGTCAGTGGTCCCGACCTGTGGAGGCTCTGTAAGCGTAGCCATGACTCAGCAGATGCAACAAAGGAGCTCAGAGGTTAGTTCGCAGCACGGTACCTCTGTCCTCCTGCTGCTGAGACGCTGTAACTGTCTCGGGTCCCGCTCGCTCCACTACACCCCGCCCAGCCCGCTGCCAGTCCGCCCGGCAGGCCACGTCTCAAAAACCGAACAGTGAAAGTAGTCGAGCAGCTGCGGGCTGAGAGCAGAGGCAAAGAGGAGAGGACCACGGGGTGTCCGGACAGAGAGCACTGCGCACCGGCTCGGTCGCCAAGCAGCAAGACAGAAAACAAAGCTCAAGGTAAGGTTTTTTCTGCTAAATGTCGCGAGGGAAAGAAAATAACTAGTCTACATCCTCTCCTCTCCTCTTCGGACAGGACAGTTGTGCCGTTAGTTTCCGTGGGACCGGTGTGAGGCAGCTAATAGCGGACGCACTTTTTCGGGCAACGCATCAGTAACTTCGTCACTTTTCGTCCTCACAATTCAGACACATGCGGAAAGTAGCGGTTTGCTTTGTGGCTAAATGCATAAAGAAAGTTATGTTTATTATATACCCCCACCCCGATATAGACACAGGTTAGAATACTACTCCATAACCTACCCATTAATCCCATTTTGTCCGAGTTTGTGCAGCTAACACCTGGACCAGGCGGTTCTGTAATTTTACCTGGGCGAGAATATGTCCCTGTGGTGTATAGAAATAACTTCAGCCTTAAGATTTAAATCCCACATTCGTTGGAGACTTTCCTGAATCACTTCCAAGTCCTCCCGGGGTGTCCCAGTTTGAGGCTCAGCGACTCCTAATGTCCCTGGAGAAGAGAACAGGGTCACAGAGGTAATGTGAGTCCGCTGTGAGGAGCTAGGGACTACATTGCTGGGCAATGAAATATAACATTTATGGGATTATTTTTCTTTTAGGCCTATTTATTATATATCAGACAAAACTCTATAAAAACGAAAAATAAGTTTCTATTTTTCAGTAGATACTATTTTTTTCAGGATTATTGATTTTGACAGCAGAAGTAACATAAAACAACACAATGTGATGAGGATTTGGTGATTTTCTTTGTCAGTCATGAACATTCACTGAATATCTTTGGACATCTGAAGATATCACTTAGCCCCTGGAAAAATATAACAGGCATTTTTCACTATTTTCTGACCTTTTACAGTAAAATAATTTATTAATCGAAAAAAACACACAAAATAATTGTTAGTTGCGGCCTTATTAATGCTATCATGATTCCATGCCACTGAAAGTCAACAGCCGTTATTGAAAATTTCTTGAATTAGTAAAGTTCAGCCTGGTTATTATAATACACATGCAAACTCAATGTGCTCACATCTGTATTCAAACACTGTGGTACATTGATACAAAACAGCTTTGATTTAAATTGTCTTAAAAAGGCTGTTTGCTGTATTATGACTAGTGGCTTGATCTCCTATACTTGTAATTACCATCACATCACTGTGAAATGTCTGTGCAGTGTTTAGCATAATTTATTGAAGGCAGTCATCTAACCAAAAGAGTTGAGAAAAGGAGCAGCTGTTTGAGGTTGATGTTAAAGGCAGTGCCGGCTGAGGAGTTTATTTATCGTCTGAGCACAGTGCTCTTACCACTGATAGTTGAGGCCGCTCTGTGCAGCTGGACAGCATCCTGACACAACCTTGAGAGGCTTGTTGGGTTAATGTCCTTTCATGTAGAAAGCTTATCACAACAAGCAGATTTACACAGCATGTTTCTGAGTAACTGCATTTTCAAGGAATAAGCAGAACAACAAAAGCTTTAGGTGCAAAACCCTGTAACTGAGGCAACAATTTCATTACTATTTGTGATTTGTGTAACAGAATGTATTTTTAATATGAATTTTACTCATTCATTTAGCAAATATCAACTAAATAAATCTTTCTGCCTGCACACAGTCACCAAACAGTACTTGAGGACAAAGTTGTTACAGAAGCTGCTGTGTCACAGAGCATGTAGTAACACTGGCAGCAGGCCGAGGCAGATAGGCCTTGTCAAAAAGGCCACAGAACTCATACTTTAGCAAAATGGATGACAGATAAATATTTATTTCCCTCTTTGTCGTGAATACTCGTCTGCAAATATTGCACGTGGAAGTTGTTCTGTTTACTTCTGTGAAATCAGTTAAATCAGTCTGCCATGTTCAGTCAGTCCGTGTTAGCAACTGTGTCGCTAATTTAGCAGGTGTTTGTATCGATCACCAGTTGTTTTTCTTTGCAGATGCCTGTACAGTAAAAGAGGATATATCTCAGAGAGATCATGAATCATGAGCTTAACAAATCTGGGTGTTTTACCAACTTGGAACTGGATCCAACATGAATCTGGATATCAAAAGCCATCCCTAATGTAGACTCTCACTAGCATTAGCAGATGACAATCTTTTAAAGAAATTTGCAAAAAATACTAAATACTTGTCTTATGGCCTATTGACTAATTTTTTTTAAAATCAATTTACAATGAAATCTACAACACATTACAAAGTGCAAAAAGTGAGGGGTGTGAATACGTTCTAAAGCCAGGCAGGCCTGTGTTAACATTCTAGTCACACTAATATTAGTACATAGTTTGTGTGCAGATGCCTGGGACACTTCATAACAATGGATGACAAAGAGATAAGAACATTGTACTTGGAGCTGGTTCAGCAATTTAGTTTAGCAGGGTTTTATTTGATTTCTTGTTAACTTCTTCCTGCTGGGCAGACTGCTGAACAATCCAATATGATGCAGATTTCAAGGACATAGAAAGTTATTTGAACTGGCCCTTAATCTGGATCCAGTCCCAATGACTCCCAGACGTGCCCACTTGGAGGAGTTATATGTGCCCACTCATGAGGACTGAAACTTCCAGTGTTAGGTGCCTCATTGTGTTTACATGAGAGTTTTCTTTCTCAGCCTTAGGGAATTGAAAGCCAATGTCAGAATTAGTAACTCAAGATGTGTCTTCACCTGATTGTGAGGTTGTTGTAATCATTTCTGTGAATAATGATTAAATTCATTATCGGTTAATGTGCCAATTATTTTCTCTATTAATCACTGATTACTTGATTAATTATTCAGTCTATAATATGTATGAAAATAATAAAAATGCCTGTTATAGTTTCCTAAAAGATGACAGAAAAACACAGTCAACCATCCAAAGATGTTACCCTTATTCTAGTAAAAATTAATCAATTATTAAAATAGTTTCAGATTGATTTTACATTAACTTTTGTGTTAATAATGTTGTGGCCAAAAAGGATATTTTGCACTTCCCCAACAACAAGCCACATATTACCCAGGAAGTTAAAGTCTGTATTGAGAAAAAGAAGCTGGCCTTCAGGAACAAAGAGCATGGGGGTGTGGCAACATTCAAAAAAGAACATCTCAGGGAGAAACAATCTGCCAGTGAGCAGAGCTTCAGCTCAATAAAAGGTTATGGGAGTCTATGAAAAACAGAATTAACACAAACTCTAACAGGGAACAGATTGCCTCTCTAGATAAATAGGTCAGAGCTGGCAAACCGAATGACTTCTTCCTCAGATCTGATATACAGGACCAGAGACAGATGAGAAAGGAGACTGGGCACTGGGCATTATTTCCTGTAACTGAGTCTCGTGGGTTTCTCCACCTCCCTCCCCTTTAGGAGACCTGCAGCAGGTCTGAGTGGAGGAGACAGGGTGTGTTACCATTTCACGCCCCTCGTAGCCCCTTCGACTCGTTTCAGCAATTAGAAAGTATGCAATAAGAAATGAATCGGTCTTACCTGCCCTCATCAGAACTTTAACATCTGTAGTAATGATGTGTTTTGAAAGGGACAATGTAAACATGCTTAAGACTGAGGTGGCTTCATGTCTTGACCCTCTAAAGAAAGTCCTAAAGAAGAGAGCAACCAGCATGGTAAACAACACAGCCACGGCCTCAGAGGCTGAATCTGCTCATTTGATGTGATCATGTGATCTGCCATTATTTGATCTGTCAAATGAAACTTTTGAGCATTAAGATGCTGATGGTGCTTCATTACTAGTAACTGAACAAACGTGATGAAGCTGCAGCTACAAATGCTGATGATGGAGAAAACAAAGAAAGCTCAGTAAAAGATATGAGGCTGAACTGTACAGATACACGTGGACTCACTATTTGGCAAGGAACAGGCCACTGTTACTCTTTTTATCTAATGTGTTATAACAGCTTATAAATTATTTATAAAGTGTTAATAAGATAAATAATAAACTAGTTATAAACCAAGTCTTTTATAAGGGTCGTCTTAGTGGTACCAATAGTTTTATTCTTTTTAACAAACAGGTCCCAACAGGTAAAGATTATGGGATGCCTCCTCAAGAACACTGTAGTACATGGTTACCTCAGGTCATCCTCTTCACGCTGTACACAAACAAATGTAGCAACCCAAATATTCACATCATCACAGTTAGAACGGGTGTGACAGCCACCACCTTGTTTGAAATATTAATAACACTAAAATGATCTCTAGCCCCAGGGAGGTGAGAGCTCATTCCTAATGTTTATGACACCGCTCAACAAACACCAGGGTAACTCAGGTGTGGCTAGTTCTCATGCACTGTAAATTTGCGACCGCATACTTCTTTTTTAATGTCTATTTATTTATTACAAGATGAGCAATATTCATACATCTTATATAGTAAATTTCCCCTCAGGGACAAAAAAGTATATCTTATCTTAAAGCTGGAGTAGACACACATATTTTGGTGTCATCAGGCAGAAATTCCATAATCACCTTTCAGCATATTGTAATTCAAGTGGTCTGAGAGAGAAACTAGACGTCTGCACCTTCTCTTGGCTCTGTTTTCAGACATTAGACAATCTAGCGAGATTAAGTGAGACTTTGGCCAATCACAGGTCTTTACACAGAGAGAGAGTGTGTTCCTATTGGCTGTTCTCTTCTCCTGGACATGTAAAAGGAGACGAGAACAGCCAATAGGAAGAATAATAATACATAATAATAATAAGAAGAAGAATATTACAACAGATAAGGGTTTTTAGTCTGAGTGTATGATAATATGCATTGGTGTGAAGAGAAGAAGCTGTAGAGGAGAACTGATGGTTGAATGATAGGGTGACAGGGGAGTGAAGACAGAGGAGGAAGGATCTGCAACGATGTCTTGTGTTTACCTTTGTATCCTGGGGGTCTGAAGGTGAGGAGAACATGTCAGGGCTTGAGCAATGAGCACAACAGATTATGGTATGCTTGCATGGATCACCTCAGTCAGCAGTAATCTTGGTCTTCCACTGGAAACTTCGAAGGACAGTCCTTTGCAACACTGTGTCTTTTCATTCTTTTTTCACCATCAGAATTAGAAAAAACTCATGATCCTCACAGGAAATGACTGTTGATAAGAAAGAGCAAGTGAATAAGTAAAAAACAAAACAAAAACTAATATACAATCGTAATAATAATAAACACACAGTGAATAGAAAAATGTACAAATGCAATTGTGCAAAAAGTTCAATGTAATCACAGTATGCGCAGAAGTACAAAAAATAGAAACATGCAAATTAATCGTAATGTGCAAAGGTAAACTGAATGAAAAGTGTAATGTAACAGTCAATCATTAAATGAACAGTAGCTTAACTGATGGAGATGTGGATAAAGGGGAGGAATTGTATATCGGGTCCTTCCTTGCTGGATGGCCTCAGGAAGGAAGGACGTCCTGTGACGTTCAGTGGAGCTGCGACTAGGTGCAGAAGGTCCAGCTCCACCCCCAGGACTGAGCTGGCCCTCTGAATCAGTTTGAGTCTGTTGGTGTGCATAGAAAATGGCACTGGCCACCACAGACTCATAAAACATCTGTAGCATTGTGCCACGGATGTTAAAGGACCGGAACTTATGCAGGAAAAAAGAGCCGACATCTGACTCTTCCTGTAGAGAGCTGCAGAGCTCCTGGTCTAGTCCAGTATTTATACTCCTGTACCATCTCCACCATCTGTCCCCTGATGGAAAGCAGGAGTCATGGATCTCCTGACGTCCACCACCAGCTTTTTTTGCTGATAGCTACAGCTTGTTTGAGCCACCACCTTATTTGAAACATTAATAAGACTGAAATGATCTCTAGCCCCAGGGAGGTGGAAGCTCATTCCTAATGTTTATGATACCGCCCAACAAACACCAGGGTAACTCAGGTGTGGCTAGTTCTCACGCACTGTAAATTTGAAAATATAGGTGTGTGTATACACACCTTCAGACGTCACTGTCAGTGAAGCATTTCAGAGATGTTGGGAAGCGTTTCAGCTTATTTTCCATATTTTATATTAGATTTGATTAGAACCACAATAGCTGATCCACAGACCACTCACTAACTCGTCCGGACCACCATCTTCAATGCCCCTGGTGATAGTAACCAGTGGTCTGTCTTAACAACCATGGTCAGAGGACAGACCGCTGATTTGGCTACAACCTCCTCAGGTGGTTTTTGATCAGTGGTCAATGTCGAGTCTGCTGAAGAAACAGCTCGTTGGCCCTGTCAGTGTTTCCATCTACCTTCTGGGCTGCTGGGTAATCAGTAATGGTCCTCATACCGCTGCAGAACTCTCTGGTGTCATTCTGCCACAGCCTATGCTGGGTTAGCGGAGGGTGGGTTGTAAACAAGAACCGATGGTGTGTGGGAATGTAGTGTGGACGTAGCCCCACAGCTAACAGCTCAATATCTGGGCTGTAGGAACATTCCACCACTGCCTCTTTACAATCCGCCTGAAAGCCATCAATAGTAGCAGTGGGATCCGGAGTACCTTCATGTTGCCGCTAGGTCGCCATCTTGTTGTCCTGGGATCTCACATTGCTCATAATCATAGAAGGGAGATACGGGTTTGATCTTCATCAGTCCCTGTTGTCTTTAGCTTCAGCACAATCAGCTGGTCCCTGGTGTAAACAATTTGTTTGTGGAGTTGCTGCATAACTGTCGCGTTGCTGACTGATAGCATTCAAAAAAGTAGCTGCATGAATAAAGTAAATCCACAGATCCACAAATCTACTTGCATGTTTAGAGAGGGGAAAAAATAAGAAAACATCTGTACAAGCAACATTCTAAGTGCGTGCATACTACCTTTTCTTTTCACTGATCTATTCATTCATTTAGAGGCTGGGGCAGACCACGTAGTAGGTGTGGTTAGGTGTGGTTGTTGTCCGTCCCTCTGATCTAACCCTAGAAGAATTTCTCTGTCACTGGAGAGTTTTATCCTCCCATGATGGTCTACGTGCTCTCTCACAGGCATTTTTCACTCCGAAACTTCACAGAGAAACATTATGACCTGTGGACTTTTTTCCAAATGTTTTGCCAGAACATTTCATTTCCAATTAATAGGAAAAACATGAATAACATAAAGTAATAGTAACTTATCACTGCGCATTGAATATGGAAAAACATCTTTCACACATATACTCCCCCAGACACACTCTCCTGCTCACACGTGTCCCATGTAGTTGGTTCACCTCAGTACTTTATGTTCTTTAAGTCTTCCTGTTGAAGTGTAGGGTATTTGACCTCACGTATAATTGAATACAAACAGGTTAGATAGACCATATTCAAAATACTGGCTCCAAAATACAACCTCAATGCAACAAAATTACATCTGTGAGCACTGCAACAGAAGTGACCACACCATGTGCGCCATAAAAAATAATAATCACAAAATAACACTGGTTAAACAAGCCTTAGAGTGAAAGGATTTAAACTGTGATGTGCTCATCCTCCCAAAGTCAGACACTAACCAGCTGTAGGGATGGGTATCGTTAGAATTATCTTATCCATACACCTATTCATCCAGCTCAGACTACTACTGGTTCCTATTACTACTAAAGAATTGAGTTTTTTAATTATCATTTTTAATTTTAAATAATCAGTTAGACTTGTATACAGACAGCTTTTGTTTGAGCTTTTCCCCCTCAAGTAATCTTCCAATAATCTTTACTTCACCTGGTTCTGTGTCCAGCACAGCCTCTCCGTGTGTGTGTGTGTGTGTGTGTGTGTTTGTGTGTGTT
Source organism: Seriola dumerili (assembly GCF_002260705.1). Classification (NCBI taxonomy): domain Eukaryota; kingdom Metazoa; phylum Chordata; class Actinopteri; order Carangiformes; family Carangidae; genus Seriola; species Seriola dumerili. The sequence continues at coordinate 441,578 of NW_019175945.1, forward strand.
TGTGTTTGTGTTTGTGTTTGTGTGTGTGTTTACAGCCTCTCCTCGCCCTGAGAGTGCAAGACATAGAAGCAGTGTGACCATGTATAATAAAACAGAAGCTAAATATACAGTGGTTAATGTTTATATAGTGACTGGCCACCACAAATAAATCAATGTATAGGAAACAACATGTCAATTTAACATATTTTCAGTGGCATGTTGATGATTATAGCAACTAATCGCGGCAGCCCTATTTGTGTCTCTTGCAACATGGCTCCACATGCTGAGGAAATGAGCAAGTAAGACACCAGATTGCGTGACTTGATAAAGACTGGAGAGGGCACAAGAGTACCAGTGGGCTACTGAAGATATGCTGAAACAGCAGTCATTAGGACGTATAGGAAGAGTCATACCACCAATAACAGAAGGCGCAGTGGTCGTCCTCAAAAACTGCCGCCAAGCACAATTCACTATTCATGTAATCTTGTATTGAAAAACAGTGCTTACCTGTGGAATCTGGTGTTTCAGAGACTGATTAGACAGTGTGAAGTAGGGATACCGCGATCATGGTTTTTTTGCCACTGATATCGAGCATCTATGAGTGAGATCGGATGATCCATGGCTGATACCAATCATTTTGGCATCCCTAGTGGCATTGCAGATGGCGTACTATATCAGTCTCAGACACTTTGTAAAAGTTCCACACGGCCAACATATTGTTTTATTTTGGTGGCCTGTCGCAATGCCACAAAGTGCTTCTCTCAGCCGCAGACACCAGAGTATTAATCACAGGTTTTAAGGTGATCGCTGACTAGAGGTATTAATTCCGATCTACTGATCACGTATTTTTTATGAAAATCAGCTGATAATGATCTGCGGCTGATCAATCCTGGGGCATCCCTAGTGTGAAGGACATAGTATGAAGTCAACCTCTAACAACTGAACCCAAGAGGAAAAAAAATGCTCACAAAACAGCATAAAACTGCACGTTCAGTGTTTCTTACAGAATGAGGTTGTATTTGTGCTTGGATCGGGTTAGTGGTGGTTGATCACATATCCAGTGAAACCAGTTCCTCCGCATGCACACAGCACACTCTCATGCAAACCCTGAATGACACAAATAGTGAAGACAGACAGGGACAGTAAAAACGTTACGGATGTCTTCACGGGCCACTGATGTGGCAGGATTTCTCCCAGTGCAGTCAGTCCAACTATGACAGACGGGTCCGTTGCCAATGTGTTTGTGAGAGAGAGAACACTACTTGAGAGATTTTTTATGTTATTATGAACGCAATAAAATACATATTGTAAATATGGACGTCACGAGAACTGATATTTCAGTAAAGAGTTTCTACAATGCCATAAGTATCGGAGGTGCCCTAGATGTTGAATGTATGAATAACACTACAAGCATCCTAGTCTGACAACAAACTAAAGGGAAGCATCCAGACAAAGTGAGCTCCAAAAGACAATATTGCTCAAGGTGGGAATGTGAAGCTTGCAGGTGTTAAGTACACTGAATGTGGGACCACAAGATGCAGACTCAGGACACCGAATAGGATGAGAATCACAGTTTATTTTTGTAGAGAACCAGTAAGGGGGGCTGAGGCCAATGTGGATCCAGGCTGTGGAGTTTCCAGAAGGGCAGGTGAGTAGTTGAAGCAGAGCTGGTTGACGTGAGTAATGGAGTCAGAAAGCAGGACGCAGGAACTAGACACCGGAGAATAGCAGGTTAGTGCCAGAATCACAAAAAAATACAAAGTAGTCTCAAAAATAGTCTGAGGTTTACCACGGGTGGGTAACGGACAATCTGGCGAGGAGTGGAAGAATGAACCGGTCCTTTATCCTGCAGCAGTGTAGGTGGCTTGATTGTGAGATGAGGAGCAGGTGAGTGATTGCAGCGGGTGTACAGCTTCAGACGGACACAGACAAAGACACACCCACAAAAGGAGAAGGGGAAAACATGGAGAAAACACAGGACCGTGACAGCAGGATGTGTAGAATGCACAAACCAATGCTGAAGATTCCTCACACACATCACTGGGTGAGTGGCTGCCATCTGGCAGATCTTTGGATGTCCACTCACCTGGTTGGATACATAACAGCAAGTGTTTTAACATCAACATGTGGAACGGTCTATTTTTCAATGTGGAGGTTCAGATGCTACATCAGTAAACAATATACCACATGCCCCATGACCAGAAAATAGGGTAAAAAAAAAAACACTTTCACCTCTGTCATTGGTCCTTTCCTCGACCCATGAAGGGTGGAGGTTGGTGGTAGAATTGGAGTGAGTATCTCCTCCTCAGCATCCTCTCAGGGGGAGAGGGGTAGGGGTAGAGATGTGTTCAGATGTGTGCTCATCAGATAGCAGTCTGTGATGGTCGATGGTCTTTTTTTCTTTTCTCCTCCTGCTGTTGGGGAGGGCATGTGGCTCCATCAAAAAGGGCTGCCCAGGTGGAGCAGAGTAATAAACAGCCGTGCTTCTGGTTGAAAGCCTGGTTGTCTGCATTGTGTTAAAGTCAACTTTCCCCTGGAACGTCCATTCCATTCACAACAAACAGCAGCCTTTTGCTGTCCCAGCTTTTGAGTCTGTGGCTATATCCACACTACTACGTTTTCGTTGTGAAACGCATCTCCTTTGCTACCTTTTCACCTCTCGTCCACACGACTCTGGAGTTTTCGAGAACTGAAAACTGACACTTTTGGAAACGCTGTTGACCCTGTTTTAGTTTGAAAACTCTGGGTTTGTGTTGTAGCCTGGACGGGCTAAAACTGAGACTTTTGGAATAGATGACGTAGATACCAACGGTCTCTCCTGATTGGGTCTGATCAGCCTGGTACAACGTGATAATGAATTACAAGTGTTAAAAGTTAAATTCAGCATTTTAACGCAACAACTGTCTTTGCTATTCCTCATTTGCAGTATTTTGTTCGACTAATTAAAGAGAAGACAATCTGCTTCCTGTTTACACCGGCTTGTGCATGCCTAGTGTATGTGAATAGTCATGTGATGTGTGTTTTCGTTTTTGTTTGAAAACACCATTTTAAAATGAAAACTTTGTTGTGTGGACGTGCCCGTCCTGGCATCAATCTACTAGAGAAGTTCATAGTAAGGACATTATGGACCCTTCTTAGTCTCCTCATCATCAAACCATCAACTGGAGAGGAAACAGAGACAAAAGATAATTAATTAACTATCCAACTAGTTTGTAATCCATGTAATGTTTTATGTAATTTAACTCAATTCCCAAATTTCTATCCTATTGAATAGTCAGTGGAACAGTTTAGGACAGAGGTCCGTAATAGGTGGGCTGCGGTCCAGACCCAGACGCTGTCCTAGCTAGAATTATTGAGAATTTATTAAATTAGCCTTTACAGCACTGGTCACATGATGCTACTCAGCCAATCATTGCAACTCGAAGGAGTGAGTGAGCTGCAGACACAGGGGCGATGAAGTCAGTGCCACAGAAGGACAGAAGTGCCTCAGAATATCTTTGTAACCTTTTGATTATTGATTAAAGATATATCCAAGGATGCACATGGACACATCATAAGTGATGTTCCTGAGGTCACTTGGTGTTTCGGTCTTTCAGGGTCATACACCCTCACTTGGGTGACCCAGCCAGAGTTGATCAGGCTCTGGCATGTGTCCCAGCAGCATTGGCCCACATGTCACTCCTCTGGAGCCACAGCCATCTGGAGGCTCTCTTGTCGGCTTCCATGGTCGACTTGATGGCTTTTCTTTTCTTTTTCTTATAAAGGTTTCATTTATAATCACTCCTTTTCTTTGTCTACAACCTTTTATGTTACAAACCAAGTCAATGCCAACTGAATCTGTATATTTTTCTAACCTTTTAATAATTATCATGATTTCATTTTTGAACACCATACTCATCTGAAGTCATCTAGCAAAAGTTAAGTACTGTAATTAGAGCTTTATCTGGCATCAACCAGCAGGAGATCAGGTAGAAGACACGATCTGCCAATGACCGCCCACAGAGAATCCTTCAGAGAAAAGTCTGCAGGCAAATTAATTCATCTTTTAATAATCCAATTTCACTCGTAGACATCTTAGCCGTATAGTAAATAGTCTTATCATATTCTTTCCCACCATTGCACGATTGTTTACAGTTTATTGTATCAGCTATTGATTAATACTGTTGTTTTTCTCCAGTTTTCATCATGGTGATTATAAGACATTGCATTTATCCTGTATAAGTAATTCTAGTAATAAACATCTTTATTTAAACTCGTCGTCTTTTTATGTCCCTTTCAAGTAGAGATCATACATCTGTTGAATCGAGAAGTCATGGCCTTATATTAGGTAATACATTTGTTAAGTTCCTCCCTTGAAGTGGGAAGTGGTCTAATTAATAATGATGTTTAACTTTTACAGTGCAGCCTTTGTACGCTGAAACTGTCTAATGCAGCTGCTGCAAACATCAAAGACCAGTTGTATCATTGGTTGCAGTTGTCTTCAATACTATTGATAGTTGACTCACTTTTCATCATCTGCTGTGTAATGCCAACTGTAAGAGCTGCTAAGCAGACATTTGCAAGGACTGTGAAAAAATGCATTTCCTGCTCACTTCCTGTCCTCCCTCTTTCTCTCTCTCCCTCTCTCTCTCTGTCTGTCTTTTCTGCAGCAGCGGTAACACACAGCTCTACAGGAGACAAAAAAGAAAGATCCACATCAACCAGCGGACACTGCCAGTGATCACCCATCATGCCCCGCTGCAGAGTGAGCCTCAGCACCATGATCTTCCTGGTGATCCTACAGGGCGCAGCAGTGGTGCTTTTCTGCGGCTGGTATCTCCAGCTCAGTCCCTGCGGCTCTGCTCCCTCCAACAACAAGGTTCATGTTCTTCTGCTGTCGTCATGGCGATCAGGCTCATCCTTCCTCGGTCAGGTGTTCAACCAGCACCCATCTGTCTTCTATCTTATGGAGCCTGGTTGGCATGTGTGGACCAAACTCCACAAACCCAGGGCGCGGGTGCTGCGAATGGCCGTGAGGGATCTGTTTCGGAGTCTGTTCCAGTGTGACTTCTCAGTGATGGATTCCTACCTTCCAGAGCACTACAACGTTTCCTCCTTGTTTATGTGGAGTCACAGTCGAGCAATGTGCTCACCGCCGGCCTGTCCTCTCACACCACGCGACCAATTCAGCGATGAGGCTCAGTGTTCCCGGACGTGTGATGCCATCGGCCTGCAGGCGGTAGAGGAGGCCTGCGGCACTTACAGTCACGTGGTGTTAAAAGAAGTGCGTTTTTTTGAGCTGGAATCCCTCTACCCACTTCTGCAGGACCCAAGACTAGACCTCCGCATCATCCACCTGGTCCGAGACCCACGGGCTGTGTTGCGGTCTAGAGAGCAGTCGGCCCATGCCTTCGTATATGACGACCCTACCGTCTTGGAGCAGAGAAGCATACCAGCAGGCGAGGTGCAGTATGAAGTCATGCAGGAAATCTGTCGTAGCCATGTGCGCATAAATGAGAGGGCCGTCCTGAAGCCCCCTCCATTCCTAAAAGGCCGCTACAAAATGGTCCGCTATGAGGATGTGGCACGCGACCCACTCGAGGAAATAACTGCAATGTATGAATTTGCCGGTCTGGAGGCGACCTCACAGTTGGAGGAATGGATCTACAGAGTGACCCATGGAAAAGGCAAAGGTGCCAGGAAAGATGCCTTTAAAATCACTTCACGAAATGCCACTGATGTGTCCCAGGCTTGGCGTACCATGCTGCCTCACAGCAAGGTCAAACGTATCCAGGAGGTGTGTAAAGGGGCCATGTCGTTGCTTGGGTACAGGACTGTTAACAGTGAAAAAGAACAGAAGAGACTTGACATAGATCTGCTGGTGCCCCGGGAACCGTATCAGTTCAGCTGGTTACCAGCTAAAACAGAGCATCCAAGTAATAGTTAAAACATGAATGACAAAGACATTATCACCAAGAGACCACACAGGACAGAGGGGCTGATGCCAGGGCCTGAACATACCGTATCCCATAAATTTGGAGCTAAACTGGAAAACAGAAACCAGATTCACTAAGATTTGCTGACATTATGTTGTTCCCTATACAGAGGCTTCTCTGTATAAACCAACCATCTCCTGATGCTCCGAGCTACACATCAGCAGTCATGTCTGGCTCATGCGCAACAGTTGTGGGTTGCAAAATGTTTTTATACAAGCCTCACTCTTGATTTGCCACACATGTAAAAAATTTAGTTGGAAACATTAGGGAGTTGACAGATAATTAAATCCTCTGAACACAAAAGAGGCTTTGTTTTTTAAAAACCAGCACTCATAAGTAGCTTTCTACTTTGTCTGCAGAGTTTGTGAAACGTGTGGACTCATTTTGGTGGTAGAGTGCACTGTCCCCTGTACATAGTGAATCTGGGCCTGGGTTTTGCACAGTGCAAGCATTCTGGTGGTGACAGACAGTCACATCAGGGGAGGTAAGGAAGCCAGAAAACTGCACAAGTTTGCTTTTAGCTTGATGTGCTGAATTTGAATCAGCAAAACAACTGTAGCTTCAGGCTGTAGATACTTCACTTTTCCCTAAATTAATCTCAGATCACTGGAATCAAAGTTAAGGTCTCCCCTTACAGAAAAATCATCAGGAATTTCACATGTGATCACATGTGCACATGGGAACATTGTCATGGTGTAATGTGTGAAGCCCATGTAGAGTCAATTGCCACCTGAAATATATGGGATTACATGTGAAACGCAGATTTAACATGAAACTTAGATTTACATGTGAATGTGAATCACATGTAAAATTAGCATTCACATATACGTTTTTTTTTTTTTTACCACGTGAGTTTTAAGATACACTTGTGGAAATATGTGAAATATTGAATTTCCCATGTGATTTTATTCGCAAGTGTTATTACAGTCCAGGGGAAATCTGGTTCCACTTAAGTATCTGAAAGTCTGAACAACTCACACATTTACATGTTGCTGCCACTCCTCAAGTATGATGTTGCCTAGTATAGCTGATGCTGCAGTAGCTTACTTAGTAGTAACGCATGATTGGTAGTTTAGGAGTTGCATCAAGATGTTTACTTAAACTGGCTGAGAAATCCGCTTCCTGGATTACCCAGTCTCTTAATTTATGTTTGTTTACAGAAGTTATTTTCTTTGTTGATTCATTAATAAGTGATGACACTGATCCACCAAATGACTAGTGTTCATTTGACAGTGATTAAAGATCAAACCATTTAGTCACGTTATATTGATTTACAACTTAAAGACTAACTACTGGTAACAGTTCGTATTTACATTCTCACATGTCGAAGAACCAGGGCACAGTAGTTTTCTCAAAACATCAAGTTTTACTTTTCATGTGCAGCAGAATTAAAACAATAACTACGTACCCCTTATACATTTTGGCAAACCTGACGTGTCCCAGTTGCACACTACTGCATACACCAGTGCTACAATTTAGTTACCAGCTACAAAACATCATAGAGCATTTAGCAGTTAAACAACTGGATGTTTCACTCTGGAGTCAGTGGAGAGCTGAATGAAGTGATTATTGGACTTGGTGGATGGAAACACGACTCCAAAAAACGCTAATGTTGCTCCATGTTTGCTGTATGTGCAGGCAGCTGTTTGCCATATCAGTTTTATAAGATGATAGCATGTCATTGCTGTATTCAGCGATAGTACAGCTTGTTTCCCTCAAATGGCCAAAAATCATTCATTGCCACAAAAAAAAAAAAAACAGAGCACAATGCTTTTAGAATGATTTAATACTCCTTTTTCTGGAGCTGTCTCCACATTGTCATGTGTTTATTTATTCCAGCTGAGAGTAGTTCCTCTCTTTCCTTAGTGTATAACACTGTTTGTCCATCAAAACACATTCTAAACCATGCACAGTCACAGCTGTCTGTATATTTATTTTTTCTTACTGTGCATTCGAATCATTAAGAGAGCTAGTATGTAGTATGGAACTGGGACACAGAGCTGGTTTAGCTTTACACCCTGGTACATGTGATGCACAGATGGAGCCACAGAACAGGGACTTCAGAGGCAACATGCATAATGTGATTCAGATGTTTTCTCAACGAAAGAGAGTTGAGCATTTAAAGGAAAAATTCCACCTTAAATCAGTTTAATACAGCTTCCACCTAGCAGGTCATCACAAAATACCAGCATGTCCTGAGCATTAGTGTAGGGTGAAATGTTCCTTTAACAAGTAACATTGACATTTTGAAGTCAGGGCTGCTGTTTGGCCTCGTCAGACATATTGTGGTGAAAGCATTTAGTTTAAAGTTAGCTCAATGGGAAGCTGATCAGCTTGTCGCTGCTACACACTGTACTCAATAGATTAACATTCAACATTATACAGTACATGTGCTGTGTCGGTAGGATCAGCAAGAGTTAATATAGCTGTAGATGAGAGTCTGTGAGACATGCAGCATGTGGAACAGAGTGTTCGCTGAGTACACTGCGCTCTGTCAGTGTGTGTGTGTGTGTGTGTGTGTGAGGTGGAGGGAAAGGGGTTAGTGTGTGTTAAGAGATGTTCATGGATTTTCCAGTGGACAGTGTGTGATGTTGCATGCTGGCCTGCTATGTAGTCCACCTTTTGCATTTTCAAGATATTGATTAATGTTGAAGTGTTGAAAGGAGACAGTTGAATTGAACACTGCACTCTGCTAACACTGTCTCAAAGCAGTGTTATGGTTATTGTTAGATACAACACTCTCCCTGGTATAAAGGTTTACATAATCAGCAATAAAAAGTTAATATATTAATCAATATACCAAACCTGTATTGACACTAAAGGGTGTCAACTGACATTTATAGATTACCAGCACTCTGTAACCCTTATCCATTTTTGTTGGCTGTGGTACTAATGATACAAGATAAAAAACACACTGGGGTATTTTTTTAGGGGTAAGAATAGATTTCTCTTCTCTCCTTTTAAGGGTCATACTGGTGTTCTTCACTGTTTTTTCTCATTCTCCACAAATCTCATATTTTATGAATGGAATTTTGAATGTGGTTACCTATCTTTAAAGGAGGTATTTGTAAGTTCTGCTATTGCTCCATAGCCAGCGTAAGCATTAGCAGCTATTTACTTACCAGTCTTGGCAAAAGCTTCAGCCATTGTTGTGTTTACAATATAAGAGGTCACAGCCTCTGAGCAGAGCTACTTCTTCAGGGCAGACTGGACCCTACAGCGACTCGGTATCGGAAAGTGACGGCACAGGCCGACCAGACGGGCTAGCTGGTTAGTATGCTAACTTCAGCAAAAAAAAAAAAAGCAGTGATAGAATAGAAGCAAGTGTTGCTTGACATAGCTGAAGGTGAGTAAAGTTATTAAGTTTCTAGACTGTTGAGTAAACAGCTGCTAATGTTGGCTATGTAGCAATAGCAAAACTTTCGAATAACTTCTTTAAGGAAGTAATTCCTTAATTCCTCCTTTTTTCAGTGTCAGAGAACAGTGTGTTACTTTGATTGACCTTTGATATTAACTTATATTATCGTTGAAAGTTAATGCTATTTCAGCTGCATTACAATACAACACGAATCAAACATAATAATATATTTATATTTATAATGTATAATAATTCTATATTATGTAGCTAAAGCAAAAGTCAAGTCTGCAAGGTCATTTTGATGCTGAACTGAAATCAATGCCCCGAAGGTGTAAAATCACATTCAAAAAAAGAAACAGATGTTATGATTCAGAAACTAAAGCACAATTACAGTAATATAAAATCTATGATTTGTACTAAAGTGTTCTAACACAGTTGCCAACGTACAGCTGTGTGACTGTAGAAACACGATGATAAACGCTGTCCATCACCATCATCAAAACACCACATGAGGGAATATCTTTTGGAAGAATGGTGTTCAGCCCCCAGTAGACTTAAGAGACTTGGAGAATCAATGACAAGGAGCACTGAAACTACTCTGGCGGCTCATAGTGGCTCAACACCACTAAGACAGTTAATGCTGGTTTTCCCTTTAATCTGTAGTTTTTGGGGACAGCTCCATTTATCACAAGATGAATTTAATAAGATGATTAATGGAACAGAAAAGAAGAAAAACAAGTCCATTTTTTTGTAAAACAAATTCATACCTCTTCTGAAACAATCCGTTTTGAATGTAAAATATCTCTGTGGTGGAACTGTTCACATCTCATAGATATTACGACAAGGTTGCAAGTAGACACTGACTCATTTTAAGGAGTCACAAGCCAAGTACATATTAAAACCAATATGGTTTTTGTACTGATCCTGGTTCTGCTGAGTGATGAAATAACACTAGTGAGTATATATATGATGCTTCAACAACAAAGAGTCTCCCAGCAGTCCAAACTTGTATGTGCTGATAAACTGACAATATTTTAATGTCCTAAGTCGAGAAAACTGAATATCAAGACAATATGTTTTTCACTGTGGGAATTGATCAAATGTTTCCATAAAGTGCCTGAACAGTTAACATGTATAATGTAATCAATGTGAAAGATATGAAACACTTTACTGTTCTGGTTAACCTCATCTTGCCTTTCTATTAAGTTTGAGTTTGCATGAAGAGCCTTTTGACAATGTCAGTGCCTTGTGGTGGGTTTAGCTGACAGACCTGTCAGTTTGTTCTTGTATTTATCTGAAGATTCATGAAGCAGAAACTATATGGTACTAATAATTAATGCAATAAATATTTACATGGAACCTTTGCTGATTTTTATTCTGTGGCTGTTGACTGAAAGCTGGTGAGAAACTTGCTGGTTTCAGTGTTTGTGAGAAGCTTTTCTTCAGCACATAATTTACATTTGGGCGCCATCTGTTGGTGGAGAATGAAATAGAATTTTAACATCTCTACTGAATATTTACTGTATGCTTGTTCTGAAGAGCAAAATATACCAAACCAATATCCATTGAGAAAATATCTTGTACAAAAAAAAGATTTTATATACTAACCACAAAATTATTCTTTAGTTTACCATCATACTACAACAGTATTGACTTATGATTTACTTCCTATTATTAGTCAATGTATGTTTTTCCATGTACTTTTCTTCACTATTTCTATTTTATGCTTCTGCTTTTACATAAGCAAACTATGGTCATTTTATGAAATATGATGAATTGTTACAGATTAAACTACCCAGCAGTATATAAAGTAATTTGAACAATCTCCACCATGACCAGTGACAATATTAAAATGATGTTTACATGGTAATGCATCACCAATAACAATCAGTAGGCCTATAACAAAATAATTCATTTGGCAGAGCAAGACGGTTCTGGGCTCAAACCTTGAGGACTTTCTGTGTTTGCATGTTGCACAGGTTTCCTCCAGTTCTCCAGCTTGACATGCAGGTTAATTGGCAACTATGTTTTATTACTTAAGAAAGTACATGACATCCTTACGCCACAGAAAAATAGATGGAGCCTAATATGTCTAACTGAAGAATTAAGATGAGAAGAGTCAACAGAGACACCAGACATCACTATAAAAGGGCTCATCTTTATATTGATCCCTCAGAACCTTTGTCAAAATCATAGAATAATCACTCCAGAACTTCTGTAATCTGAGACAAAAGAAAACAAGAGCAAGCATGAGATCTGTCACACTGGGTGATTCTACTTTAAGTGCATTTTACTGAAGCAAGATTTTAAATGCAGGACTTTCAAATGTAGTATTTTCTTTTTACTTTATACTCAACAACCAGTCTACATACTGTAGGTATATGTCATATACCTTTGTATTATTATTTGTATTAAGAAGAGGACCATTGAGCCTGCAGATCTTATTTTAGGAGAGATTTGAAATCATTATTGGATAATATGAACAGACAGTGTTATGATACCATGACTCATAAACTACTGTATTTTTTAATAGTTTAAGATTCAAGATTTTTGAGATTCAAGACTTCAGAATTTATTTGTGTTACTTGTATGTGCAGGGAAATACAGGATTGCTAACTCTACAAAGGTTATCATGTAATACAATACACTATACACTTTCCAGCCAATCAGGTTACCGCAATTCCGGTTGCCATGGTATTATATTTTTGAATAATACATTTACCACATTTAAATAATGTGACTGCGCTGCAGAGGACAAACTGGACTTCACATGGAATTGATTGGTCCCCAAAAGATGGCGTCTGTGAGGGTTCAGAGGGTCCTCTGGGTTATGATGATGTGTTGCAGGTTGTAGATGTTTCTTACCCTTTTTGTTTCTGGTCCTGGCTTCCTTATTTCATTTTAATTCTAACCCACATGGAAACATATTGTCATTGAAAGTGAAGATATTGCAAATGCATTTTCATGTGAAACTGTGGCGTTTGGGCCAACAAGAAGTTACACTGTGTGCCTTTTTTTTTTATCCCTAACAACTTTCTCCTCTCATTGTCTTGTATGAGTTAGTGGATAACGAACAGAATCCTTTTATACACAAATTTCAGTCACCTTGATCTTATTTCTGTTTTTGTTGTAGTAGTTAATGAAATAATTTCATGAAATCTGCACACTCCTAAAGGATAGGTTCACATTTAAAAAAAAATCTATCTTAATATAATACTCAAATGCTCATACCTACTTTGACATTGTCATCAGTTGCTGTGATTGTCCCTCCTTCACATACACACTTGACTGTGAAGTGATCACTCTTCATAACACTGCATTCTGAGGCTCAGCCCAAGCTATGATGCTCCAGCAGTCAGAGTTAGCATAATTAAATAGGCATCTTCCAAAAATAGCCTTTCTAGTAAGAAATTCCCTCTTTGTGTTATTCTCCCTCCACTGCTCCTCAACAAGGAAACACTGTTTGGATGCACAAAACAAATCTCATCACTGTCTCATCACCCTAACCCAGAACCCTAACCCTTTAAAGATCAGAACTTTTTAAACATGTAAAACAAACAAAGTCATTCACATGCTCGGGAAGCATGGACTTCTGAACAGTTTCTTCCTCTTCTCATGAAGATGTAGAGGTGGAAGAGGTGTACCTGCTGATACTGAGACTGAGCATTACATAACTGTGGGTTTGATATGAAAAACAAGGAGCTTTAAAAGAGGGCGGGAGATTTGACAGAGTGCTAGTTAGTTTCCATTTGTAAAAATTCAGTGTAGGTTCAGTGATCTGACTGAAGCTCTAGGAGCTGCAGCTGGAATGGAACTGCAGACAAAGGATGCTGTGCAACCTGACAACACAAGAAGCACAGAGTAAAACAGGAACTAGATCATCTTTTCTTCAAAATAAAAGCTAGCTTTGAAGGATTGTTACATGATGTTCTTTTTCTTTTTTTGGTGTAAGCATTTTATTCTGTTAGAGCTCATGCTGGTGCCACCATAACAGGGCTATTATGCAAATTTAATGCATGTACGGAAAAGGAGTCTGTTGAAATGGACTACTGGCTTATCTAATTAGCTGATGGGCAGACAAGATGATGCCTCCCATGGGATTATTAACACTGTTGCACTACCACTAACTGTACGACTGACTGTAGAAAACTGATGTGACACCAACGTTGAAGTTTTGAAGATTGGCTTTGGGTTTATAACCCATCACCATCTTGGAAGTTAGGGTTGAGGAAAATTCAAATCTGGTTAAAGGGGAGGAGGCCAAGGGGAAGCTAGGGTGAAATCAGCAAATGGCCAGTTCTTTGGAGGCAGAGGCTGTGGAGGTTCCTGCTTGGTTAGTCTTTTTAGTACAATAGCAGTGTCTTCAGTTCTGTTCATTTATTTTGTGTTATGTTGCATTTTTCACACTAGCCACAAAAAATCATTACATTCAATTCATACTTCCCTAGTGAACTGACACCCCTAACAGACAAATATGTCCATCCTGTGAAGATTAATATGTCTATGACCTTTCTGTGATGACATGTCAAATTCACATTTTGTGACAATAACATTTGCAATAAATCACATACTTTATTTTATTACCAACCATTTCCCAAATCATACCATAAGCCTCCAGGAACTGGTTGCAGTTCATTTTTGGAACACAGTGAAAATCAAATCAAATCAGAGACTTAAAACAGTTTTTAGATAAATAAGTTTGTCCACAATTTGTCAGCTCACAAAGCAGTTTCTTATTGAGCTGACTTTTAAAGCTTTCTTTTGTGGTTGCATTCAAGGACACTCCAACATCATTTATAACATTTATAAGCATCGTCTGCAGGAAATCTAAAAACATTTGCTATACTTTGAAAAATGGTCAGCAGTAATGTAAAATGAATGTGATTTGATGTTAATAAGCTAAAACGTGCGATACCTTAATGCTATGTTTATTTTATATTTGGTAGCTTAAAACAGTCCAATGCCAGTGTTGTCATAATTCAGTATATATTTAGCCTATATATAGGCTAAAGAGCAAAGATCAAGTCAAAAATGTATTTGGAAACATGATCTGAAACGTAATGATCTAAAATTGCTTTACAGGTATTTAACTACACAAACCAAAAATATGAGTTGGTTGTATGTATTGTTTTGGAGGTCAGGTTGTTAATTATATCAGGTGTTTGACCTGTATTTAAAGGGTGGTGGTTCAGGCTTTATTTTGAAATAGATGCCCGGAAGTTTCAATAGACAGTAGTAAAACAAGCTGTTAGAAGGCGCAAAGTGGTACACCTGCTGTCAAATACTCACCTCCCACTCTGTGAAACTAGAATATGTCAATTGGGTAGTTATAACTGATTCATGAAGGTGACAATTTCCAACTATATCCTATCCGCTGAAAGCGGGCTAACGGGCGGGTAATGGGACCGTCAGACCAGGAGAACAGTTTTTGCTCCACTGGCCGTTGGTTGACGTTTTCCCGCAGATCCTGTCTCTCTCTTGCTGACATGGCAACAAGCTGCAAGTCAAGTCAAATGAGCGAATTAATAAAACCATGATCGGAAGTGAAGTGGATTTTCAAAATAAAACCACACAAGGGCAACTGAAACTGTGATGATGCATTTGGCCTTTACGTTAAAGAAGTAAAAAATATACTAGACCAACAGACTTCTGCTGTTGGGCTCGAGCAGCTGAAAACTCAACGCACTTTCCATAATAAAGAACGTAATTTACTTTGATATTTCAAATTAAATGACAAAAAGTTGCAACATGTGGATTAAGGTTTGTTTTTTTTTTTGTTTTTTTTTAATCGGACCGGAAGTTCTGCGTTTACTGTGGCTAACTTGACACTGTTGTGATAACGAGGTGCAGCTGCGGTAGTTGAGTAGCAGTAGTCGTTAAGGAGCGGACAGAGGACCGGGCAGAACAGGAGGCAAGATAGCATAAATGGCCCTAGTGCCTACGGAGTGAAGAATGGGCTCCACGCCATCACAGCCATGGCTAGATCCACCAACAGAAGCGCCAAGGACGGGGACTCACGGGTAACCGCCCCCACTGACCGCGGAGAGGTGCGGGACTTGGCCGAGCCCCGGGAACTGTCTCTGGAGGAGGTGCTGAAGTCCTACGAGCAGCCCATTAACGAAGAGCAGGCATGGGCGGTATGCTACCAGTGCTGCAGCGGGCTGAGGGTGCCCCGCCCGCCGGCCGGGAGAGTCAGCCAGGTGAAGGACCCATCATCCATCCTCCTACACAAGGACGGAACTGTGTCATTACAACAGGAGCCTCAAGACAACGGTAGGATAGCTGACCGTTGTTGTACCCAACTTCCCCCTGCCCTTTGGCTTGGTTTAACAGCTCTAACGCAAAACTCACATACAAAAAAGTAAATTCTAACAATATGTCCATGCTGTGAAAAGTAAGTTATCGCTTACAGTTTGACATAACATTGTATTTGAAGCATTAGGAGCCATTTTTAATTCGGCATAACCTAATAATCCCGACTCAAAACTTTCTTCTAGCAAAATTTCGACTTTTTGAACTGTTCCCCCTGATTTCCACTGTCCTCCTCCAGTAAACTACTCCATGCTAGGCGGGACAGAACACTGCGAAACAGTTTTAGTGTTATGAATTTTACTAAATTGCATCAAGTTTTCTCTTACCATATCAGCGCGGAATTTAAGAATGTGAACTTGTGTTTCGTGAAAGACCTTGAATCATGTTTACCATGCAGTAGCCTTTAATGAAAAACATTGCCACTTTAATTTGTTTGAATTTCACACGGAGTTTGGTGCACTGGAACATCCTGTTCATAGGAGGGAACCAGAAGCATCGATGCTATCCTGTCCCGTCTCAAACGGCATTATATTCCTACCTAATCGACCTTCATTTATATTATTTGACAACCTTGAGCTGCCCTCACACAAACACTGTCTTTTGATCCGGACATCTATGTCGATATTTCGTTGCACTCCCGATGCCAACAAGGATGACTTGTATTATGCCGGTAAATGGTTAATTATTCATAAAGCATAGCTTCACCCTAGCATCCCCTCTTGCAAAGACTGTTTTGGAGACATCAAAGGGTGGCTGGAAGCCCAAAGGATTTTATGCAGTCTTCTAGTTGTTTCTCCCCCCGAATTTAGCCTAATGCATAATATCCTACTGTATGTGAAGTACTGTTTATGCCAGTATTGAAGGCCTGGCCCACAAAACCTGTTCCAGGAGTCTGACAAGCAGAGGCAACTTAACTTGGAAATGGTTTTAATTAGGCCTTGTATTACATATAGCTGTTTTGAGACCCTTTAGAGATACGTAAAAAATTAAGCATAAATCAAACACACCTTATAGCACTTGTTAAATGAAGCCTCCACTTTTTCACCTCTAATTGCAAAAGTCTAGGGCAATAACACTAAAGCAGCATACAGCCAGAGTATTTGAATTACCGTGTGCTTAGTCCCTGCCAAGAGGCGAGAGAGGCACAAATGATATTAAAAACAAATGTGGAGAGGAGCAGGAATGTGAGTGATCAAATCTCTGTAGTCCCGGCTCCTGTTGACTGACTAACAAGTTGCCACAACCACACGAACAAACACCTCTGTGCTGTTGTTCTTCCTAGTTACAGCTGTGTAGCACCTGTTAAGGAATCTTACCAGGAAAAGTTCAGTTTATCTCCAGGCAACACTCGATGTTGCTTGGCAACAGACTGACATCAATCTTAAAACAGTTAATAGTTTGCTATATCATAAAATTCATGCTTTGTTAAAGCAAAGGTAGAGGGACCCAGTTCCCCCTCGCGGATCATAGGAGGGACACTGGAACTTAAGATCCGGTGAACTATGCTGTTAACAGCTGCAGTCACTTAACTGTGATCATTCATTCTCAGCTCTCACTGTGAGGATATGTTCACTTCTCATTAACACAGTTGTTTATCCTTGCAGTCTGTATTGGTTTCTGTTCCTCTGATCCATAAGTAAACACAATCCATGTCAAAGCAGTGGTGCAAATCCCTTAACCAGCTTGAAGTGAGTCTATTACAGTCAGTCTGTCTACGTTATTAATGCAGCTCGTTAGCTACAAGGCCATTTTCTTTTATTAAGTGCCCAAATTCATCCCAAAACAACAGGCCAGTTTTAGACAGTTGGGCTGTAGAAGAATACTGATACTCAACAAAATCTTCTTTTTTGATGCTGACTATTTTTTATTTCCTTTTTTTTCACATCCTTACAACTCACACTGCCACACTGGACCTAAGCCTGGACCTACTTTCAAACCACTTTCAAATGGCAGAGCAATATATTCATATTTTATATTAATTTTTTTTGTTGTAGTTTGTTTTTGACATAATCTCCTTAAAGTTGATCTGTTCCAGTATCCAGAACGTCCTTTGGGGTCACCCCATTGTTTCTGTGTCCAAAGCTGCTGTAATGTTGCTAATATTTTTCCTGGTTATCAGTGTTTAGTCATTAATTCATTAATTCATTAATTTTCTATTTTAAAATACTTTTTAAACAACAACAGTGTTCACTGCACTTTTTTTTTTTTTTTTTTTACATTTGTTTCGACAAAATAATACTAATGTTTTCATTACAAATAATAATATATAGGCCTAATACATGAATTTCATAATATCTCAGTATTTGGTTTGTCCATCTTTTGCTCACAGCGGGCACTGGAGCTGTGTGGACAGTTAGTGACAGTCAGGACTCCTTGGTCTTCTTTTGTCTTTAAGTAGTTCCTGCAAAGCTTTGAGGTGTGTGGCTCATTATCCTGCTGCAGTGTGAATCCTTCTCCACAAAGATGAGGGTGGAGCATGTCTCTGAAGAGTGGAGATGTTCTTCTCCTTGGTCAGGGTGGAGTCAGTCCAGGCGTGAAAATTCCACCACCATGTTGGTATTAGTCTGTCCTTGTCGTCTCCTTACATCCACCCTCTGTTACTGCCATACATCTCACACTTGGATTCATCAGTAAACAGGACTTCTTCCAGTCCTCCACTGTGAATGCTGGTGTTTGTTGGCCTTGTTTCCCCTCCTGAGAAGTGGTTTAGGAACTGCTCCTCCTCCTCTGAGTCACAGGACCACCTTCTTCAGACAGGACTTGTGCCGACTTTCTCTCCTCCTTTATTTAGAAAACTCTGTATCTGTGATGAAGGTACTTTTCTATCTATGAGGGGACTAAGCTCCAGTTGTTGTCAGTTGCTCTGTGGTCAGTTGCTGTTTGGTCTGTTGGTGTTTGGTCAGTTGGTGTTTGGTCAGTTGCTGTGTGGTCAGTGATGGTGTGGTCAGTTGGTTTTTGGTCTGTTGCTGTGTGGTCAGTTGCTGTGTGGTCAGTTACCGTGCGGTCAGTGATGGTGTAGTCAGTTGCTGTGTGGTCAGTTGCTGTGTGGTCAGTTGCCGTGTGGTCAGTGATGGTGTGGTCAGTTGCCGTGCGGTCAGTGATGATGTGGTCAGTGATGATGTGGTCAGTTATTGTGTGGTCAGCGATGGTGTGGTCAGTGATGGTGTGGTCAGTTGTTGTGTGGTCAGTGATGGTGTAGTCAGTTGTTGTGTGGTCAGTGATGGTGTGGTCAGTTGCTGTGTGGTCAGTTACCGTGCGGTCAGTGATGGTGTGGTCAGTGATGGTGTGGTCAGTTGCTGTGTGGTCAGTTACCGTGCGGTCAGTGATGGTGTGGTCAGTTGCTGTGTGGTCAGTGATGGTGTGGTCAGTTGCCGTGTGGTCAGTTGTTGTGTGGTCAGTTGTTGTGTGGTCAGTGATGGTGTGGTCAGTTGTTGTGTGGTCAGTTGCTGTGTGGTCAGTTGTTGTGTGGTCAGTGATGGTGTGGTCAGTTGTTGTGTGGTCAGTTGTTGTGTGGTCAGTGATGGTGTGGTCAGTTGCTGTGTGGTCAGTGATGGTGTGGTCAGTTGTTGTGTGGTCAGTGATGGTGTGGTCAGTTGTTGTGTGGTCAGTTGCTGTGTGGTCAGTGATGGTGTGGTCAGTTGTTGTGTGGTCAGTTGCTGTGTGGTCAGTGATGGTGTGGTCAGTTGTTGTGTGGTCAGTTGCTGTGTGGTCAGTGATGGTGTGGTCAGTTGTTGTGTGGTCAGTTGCTGTGTGGTCAGTGATGGTGTGGTCAGTTGTTGTGTGGTCAGTTGTTGTGTGGTCAGTGATGGTGTTGGATGCAGCTGATCCAGTTCCTGTGAAGTGTTTTAGAGTTCGATGCCCTGCCCTCTTAGAGACCTTTGGTCCTGACATGATTTAACACTGAGAAAGCTCCTCTCTGCTCAGAAGAACTATTTGACTTCTGACACTTTCACTTATTTTTCCCACCATCACAATGCTACTTAGTGAGCAGTGATCTGCCGAGAACCCGAGGCCCAGTCTTATAATATAACAGGTGAACACTGGCTGAGCTACATGAACGAGCCTCTGATGAGTAAATCAAACCCACCTGAGTGTCACCTGAACCCAAGCATCAATGGAAGAGAGACAGCTCAAGGAAATCTGACCTTTACAAAGACATTGAGTTGGTCAATGTCCCAAATTTACTTAAATCTGAATTATGAGCCAGAAATAGAATCTTAAACATTTCTTCATTTTACAGAACTTTCTGATTATTTCCAGGTTTAGATTTTCAACGTGGTCTCAGACTTTAGGACCCTACTGTACATACAGAAACACAACTCAGAAACACTCAGGGGACGTTCTTATGGTTAAGAAGCATACCATACTGCGATTGCACCAGCCCTGGATTGATTCTTTGCTGCATGTTATTCTCTTACTCTCATCCCTCATTTCCTGTCACTTCTCTGCCGGTCTTCTCCAAATACAGACATAGAATACCCTGAAAATAACAACCCACATGACACAACACCCAACCCACCACATGCACAGTTATAAAGATTTTTAAAGAACTAATTAATTTCTGCCAGAATAACAATGGAAAAGCAATGTCCATGCATGCCAAGATGTTGCATCAGCAGTGTTCATCTCCTCTTAGATATTCGCATAATGGCTGTAGGGGCTAAAATTGTCCATTAATTGTCCTGATCTGGTGATGTCCAATGAATGTGCTCAGTACAAATAAACAGTTGACTCAGTCGGGCACTTAAATCAACATAACGTCAGTGAAGAAACCATAAATCTTTACAAATTCACAACAAGTGTCCGAGTGTGCAGTGCAGCATCATCAAGCCACCAAGTCTGCTGGGTGTCCACATAGTTCAAAGGACTTCTCAGAATGGAAGAGCACTGTCTCTGTGAGGATCTGACAATGAACTGACCGGTTATATTAGGTAGTGGTTTCCATACTATTTTTGACTCTTGTCAATGTGACTTTGGTTTTCAGTCTCATCACCAGGTCCACTTAGTTAGTGTTCTGGCGCTCTCAGTCATATCAGACAGATGAGAAAGGAGACCGCGCTCTTACATTCATTTCCTGGATCTGTGTCATGTGGGTTTCTCCCCCTCCCTCACCTTTAGGAGACCAGCAGCAGGTCTGAGTCTGTTCACTCCAATGAGAGAAGTGAGCTTGATCACACATTATGATTCTTTGGCCCATAGTCACCAAAATAAATGTTGAATCAATTTCTCACAAGCCAAAGCTCTTCAGAACATTGTGATATTAAAATGTCATTTTTCAGACAGATCAGGAGAAAATTACTTTTATTGGAGACATGTCTCTGTCTCAGTAACAAACTCAGGAGCACAGATCTCCACTCTGTTGGTTCTGATCTGGTTTCACTGCTGCAGTAGAGCTGCCGACGCTTTCCAACTGCATTTGAAGTTTAGAGGGATCTATACATCACCATGAATTAAAACTTGAATAAAACCTTTGTTTCTTTGCTTGATAATACTATTGCTGTTGTTATTATTATTATTGAACTGTTTTTAGAGGGGAAAAGGAGAGTGTTATTAGACTGATATGAGTGTGTACTGGGTTAATCAGATATTAAGATAGCAGATTTCAAACCTTTATTTATACAGGGAAGGCCATTGAGAGAAGGCTCTCTTTTTTCAAGGACACCATGAAACAAAATATATAATACAAGAGACAATAATCCGTGTTTGTGTGTGTGTGTGTGTGTGTGTGTGTGTGTGTGTGTGTGTGTGTGTGTGTGTGTGTGTGTGTGTGTGTGTGTGTGTGAGAAACAATTTTGAGTGGATGGAAGTGTTACAGTGTAAAATATAAAATCAATAAAAGCCATATAGAAAATCACACTTAACACATAAACACACAAAACATGATATAGGACATAGTCCATAAAAGCAATATGACTTGAACACACACACATTCACACAGCTAACAGAGATTTAAAAACGTGAAGGGATTAACTCATCTCATTTGAATCTTTTTTGCATGTTATTCCACTTGTGTGGAGCGTAAAATTTAAAAGCCAATTTCCCAATAGCCGTGTACATTGATTCTCAAGGACCACAAAGTCTACATAAAAAGGAGCAGCAAAATCTGGTGCAATTTGCTGTATCTATTGTTGTACTGTGTTGTTGTCATGTTTTGACATAAACAAGCAATCAGGAGAAAGGAAGTGGATACCATTTGACACCATTGGAACTGCTTGTAATGTGTCCTCTTTTGTTATAGAGGATCTTTGGTCATATGTAGTTGACTCGCCTGACCTTTCAGCCAATCAGGAGCAGGTAAAACTTTGCAAAAAGGCAGCTGTAGTACATATATCTGATTTCTGTCATCTCTGGAGAAGTGAAGTCAAAATAGGAGGAATATTACTTCTTTACATCCAGGTGGATTTGTTGTCTTACTGTGCACTTATGACTATCATGGTGTAATATTTTATTTGAAATTTAAAGCTCAATTAGTTTTATAAATAAAGATCAATGAATAAAACTACTTGTCTCTAAACTGCGCTAAAATGACAGTCTTACTGAGTGCAGGCAGGTTGACATACTCCCCCATCCTGGGAATGTAAATATACACTACATTGTATCATTAGTATGCACAGCATACAGCCTGTACAGCCTGAGATGAATTTCTGTCTTCTGGAAATCTAAACCTCATCAAGTTGTCCAAGAGTCTGCGTAGGAGGAGGAGGTGAATGTGAATCCACTATACTACACAACATACACCCGGCGTATCAGCCTGTAAGTGACAACAGAAAAAAACACATCATCATCATCATCATCATCATCATCATCATCAGCCTCAGTGAAGTGCTGCAGATTCACCCTGTTTACCACATTAAATTAGTGTGTTGGGTGCAAACGGGTAACGGCAGTGAGCAGCAGCGCGTCCAGAGAAAGCTGGACTCACCAACATCTCTGCTCTCATTTCCTCCTCTTTAGTCTCCTCTGGTATGAAACATGACAGACGGTCCCTGTTGGTAAGCATGAGAGCATGTGAGCATGTGTGAACACAGCAATAACACAAACTGAATCACGTTACTGGAAGAAGCTCGTGTAAGGAAGAAAATGTTATTTTCCCACTATATAAGAGGTTGCAGGAGCCAGCTGTCATTCGGCACACATTGCTTCACACATAACCTGTTCTTATGTGAGTCCAGATCATTTTAATGGCACAGCACCCTCAGCCTCATTAATGGATTGAAGGATAAGTAGGTCTCATGGAAGTCATATTGTTCCTCATAAAAACTGACTGTGCTCTCTGCAGCTGCAATGTCCCATGTTCAGTGTGGTGCTCAGTTTGACTGTGCAGGTCTGAGCTGCTGAAAAACTCCTGATTTGTCATCTAATTAAGTGGATATCTTCCTCCTGCATCAGCCAGGCTGCATCCCAATCTTTGAGCAATAAATGGAGGTGATCAGATATGCAGTGATTCCTCAGTTTGAAATAAAGCTCCTTACAGCTCCCATATGAAGGTCGCTGAAAGACATTGCAGGGGAAGGCTAAAGGGCGAGGTGAGTCACTGAGTGTATTGAAGGCCAGCAGGAAGTCAAAGTCCAGAAACATAATCATCAGGTAAAAAGCTTTACTATCACCTGAATGTCAACTGCTTTTTTCAAGACGAGAGACAAAAAGCAGTTTTTAGCTCGTTGACCGTGCATCGTCGAAACACGAGATTCCCCTCAATTTGATTTAATTTTGATACAGCAGCACTCACCTCCTCAAGAGAGACTTTGCCAAATTTGTACCACACAGAGAGAAGCTTTGATACACGGCAGTCAGTCCACATAACAGGATGTTCAAGTGAGTCAAGTGAGCCTTACAGGATCCAAAGAAGACAGCCTGCTTTTACATCTCTGTTGATCTTGACAGACTGGAGGCAACAACCGGCCTCACAACAGCTCTGAAGATTATCTCCCAACATGTGAAGCGAGCGCTCTAATTCGAGACTTTCAGGGATTTTGTTCATTCCTTCTTAAATCAGAGGGTGTTGTGTAAAATTCCCACTGTAACATACTTCACCGCACCAGCTTGTCTAGTTTGTCTGCATTTGGGTCCTTGCCCCTGAGTTTCTGGCTTCATTGTGACATATATGAATATATATTAGGGATGTGTGCAATTAGTCAACTAAACGATTAAACATCGCTACCCTCACTAGCCAGCACCAGAGATACTAGACAGTTAAACTAATTATTGATATTCTATTAATGTACAATGCCCGGTAACTGCTGTGTCTGAGGTCTCACACGACCGACTGCCACTAACTGGGGCTGCAGCCAGGCAGACAGCCAGGCAGACAGCAATGCCTGCTTCTTGTAAAACATAGGCCAAAGTTCCACTGATTCTGATTTTTATGAAATGTTCTATTGCCGCCAATAAATCGGTCGACCTCTATCGATTGCATTCGTGTACAATTCTGTCGCGTGCAGTGGAATGTAAGGTCTAAAGTTAGACAAGGAAAACTTAACTTCAGTAATGTTTTATCCTTTTTCTTCAAAGTCGAAGTTCATTCTTTGAGTTTCTCTCTAATTACATGTTGACAGGAGTCAGTGTGTTTTAGAAAAATACAGTCAGACTGCTTTTTCTAATGTTTAGGTGTTCAGAGATACTTGCTAATGTATCAGCCACTTCCTGTTTCCTGGATGCATGAACATACAGAAGATCATCTGGAAAGGAAAAATCAAGTTGCTTCAAAGAGTCTGATTCTGAAGTAATCCACGTTTCCATCCATAGCGCTGAGGCTTTAGCTAATTGTTGTAACATTAACACCCAGTTCATTGGACTATTAATGTCTCACAGTGTAATTTTAGGTCCATAGCCCTCTGAGTGTAGAGCAGAGTTTGACGTAGAGGCCTGAATCCAGGCTTCAAACCAATACAAGTCCAAATGAAAGTGTTTCCTGAACTCACCAGGCTGATGAAATGAAACAAAACGAACCCACCAACTGGTCAGGATATCATAAAGAGCTGCAGTGATATTACTGAGACTATTTGTAGGTCAGGCTCAGTGAGACACACTGTCAGCCACCAGGTTAGAGTCAGGATATCCTGTGTGTTATTTCAGTGATTCCCTCTTGGATATTGCTCTCTTGCAATAAATGCACTCATAATGATTTGAAAAGTGTTCAAATGTCAACTTTGACTCAACATGTAGGTAAAGGTGTGCTACATCGTTATTCTGTATTCCTTTGGTGTGCCTGGAGATAAAGGTCATTTCAGCTGATGGTTGTAAATAAGCATGTTCTGTCTGTCATTCATTTATAACCAGGTCTCCTCTTCCTCTTCCCAGCCCAGTTTCCCTCCTCTTATCACTCTGTGGGTTCTTTGAATTAAGTGTCTCAGACCTTATTACAATGGCAACACATGGCAAAGTCCATCTTGGGAGAGTTTGTGTGTGTGTGTGTGTGTGTGTATTTCAGCTGATGGTTGTAAATAAGCATGTTCTGTCTGTCATTCATTTATAACCAGGTCTCCTCTTCCTCTTCCCAGCCCAGTTTCCCTCCTCTTATCACTCTGTGGGTTCTTTGAATTAAGTGTCTCAGACCTTATTACAATGGCAACACATGGCAAAGTCCATCTTGGGAGAGAGTGTGTGTGTGTGTGTGTGTGTGTGTGTGTGTGTGTGTGTGTGTGTGTGTGTGTGTGTGTGTGTGTGTGTGTGTGTGTGTGTGTGTGTGTGTGTGTGTGCGCATGCGTGCGTGTGTAGCATTAAGTGAGTTAGATAATGAACAAAATGTGATCAGACGACATCATATGCCTAGCTAGGTGCTAAGATGCTAAACTAAAACGGTGAACATGATAAATATTATATAGAGGAAAAAAACATGCTCAACCAAAGACAAAAAAAACAAAAACATGAGGCTGGGATTCGTGGAACCAAAGTCAAAGTGTAACACTGCATTCATACAGAAACCTCCGTTACAGCGAACACTATTAGCAGGAAAGAAAGAAAGGGACGCTAACAACTTTCAATTCGCTGAATCCACTGGATTTGAGTTAAATCAGTGAATTTATTTAAATGTTAACACATTGTTGCTTTGCAGCCATTTTACAAGTTTGTTGATGCTTCTGTCGTTCTTCTCACTAAGTGAGGGCTCTCCTCTCACCAATGCAGTGTCAGCCTCATGGAGCTGCAGCACGGCTGAAAACTCCTCCTGTTCTCACTAACTAGCCACCCAGAATGTTAGCAATTAGCATGTTAGCATAAAAATTTCGGAGAAAAACAGCCCTGAAAATGAAAATGGTTTGATTTTCATCGTGAAACTTTCTGTTAGAAAATCACTGCAGCTTAGTGGATAAAAACAAATGTCTCCATAACCATGTGACTGACTAGTTCCTTGTGTTCAA
The DNA here is from genome assembly GCF_002260705.1 of Seriola dumerili. Lineage (NCBI taxonomy): Eukaryota > Metazoa > Chordata > Actinopteri > Carangiformes > Carangidae > Seriola > Seriola dumerili. The sequence goes on from NW_019175945.1 coordinate 467,560, forward strand.
GACAGAAGCTTGAGGCAGTTGGAAGTCTTTTCCTGTCCTCTTCTGTGTTTACTGACCCGTCACTGTGGGAAACTGAAGGAAGTATCGTTGGTTACACTACGTGACCCTGGCCGTGCATTATGTGAACCTGTCTGACAGGTTTGGAGGGGTTCATGTTATCCCTTCACTCCTGTGGGAAGGGCAGTATAATAGAGTTTCTTCACCCTCCCTCAGTGTCAGTTGCCACCCTTTGTTGTGGATGGAAGCAGCGTCTGTGTTCACACAGGGAACAGAGTGATGCTGTGTTTGTCTGACGGTCATGTCCCGCTCTCAGCACTTTGTTGTTGACAGGAGAGGTCCCCCCCCCCCCCCCAACCCCAACCCCATCACCGCATCCAGACCCCTGCTCGCTGTTTCTTTTATTTTTCTGCTGATCTCTCTCATCTCTCTTTTTACTGATTACTCCATTCTCTCTCTTCCCTGGTGTTTACACCGTCTCTCTCCGTCTGTCTTTGTCTCCGTCTCCTGCCCCTCTTGTCTGTCCGTTCTCCTGTTTCTCCGCAGTGAGAGCTGCTGATCGAGGAGTTTCAGTCCTCTTGGGTGTCATTACTGACATCTGAGCTGAGAGAGAGAGCTTTTTTCTGTCACACACACACACACGTACACACACACACACATGCACACACAGACAAACATATACTGCATTCCCTAACCCCTTACCCTAACCTAAACCTGATTCTAACCTTGACGCAGTAACACATTAGATGTGATGAGTAGAAGATCGTTGAAAGACTGAGACTGACGTGTTCAGACCTGGTATTAACACCTGTCTGGTGATCTGATCTCAAGTGTGACTGAAAATATTTAATATTTCAAATGGCTAAAACCTCATGTCACTCTGTCTCTCTCTCTCTCTCTCTGTCTGTCTCTGTCTCTGTCTCTGTCTCGTTTTAATGCCAGGTCTGAATAGGGCTTTAGTTATGCCAATGCCTTGATGGGATTTCTTCAAATTTGGCACAAATGTTCACTTGGACTCAAGTATAAGGTGATTCGATTTTGGCGGTCAAAGGTCAAGGTCACGGTGACCTCACAAAACACGATTTTGACATCCTGAACGTGGTGTCTCTCGAAATTTGTTAAGATTTGGCACAAACATTCACTTGGACTCAAAGATGAGCTGATTAGATTTTGGTGGTCAAAGGTTAAAGGTCATGGTCACAGTGACCTCACAAAACATGTTTTTTGACCATAACTCACAAATTCATTAATTTTAAGGTAAACACAAGAAACTTGTGCTACAGAACACAGTTTAATTCAAATGTCTATAAGGATAAAATGAAGTGGTGACACACAAGATCAAAGGTCAGCTTCATCATAATGTTCTGCAAAAACACCTCTGGTCATTATTCAACACTGTAACTCAGGAAGGAGAGACTGAGGCCATATTTCCTGCACCCTGGCTGGTTGGTGGAGGAAACAACCAGGAGGTGGAGATTCTAGTTTTTATTGTTGCTGTAAAGTTCACAGTCATCACTGTTAGTGGCACAAATATTGTGCTTCCTCAAACAACTTGATGATTAATCACCTGGTTGGAAGCATTTTTGATTTTTGTTTAAAGCTGCCTCACTGTTCTAAATTATATCTACAGTATGTGTAACGAACTCCAGTCACAGACAAATCAAACTGTATGAAGTTTAAATCTATTTTCTTAACAGTCCCACAGAGAGTGCTGAGAGCTTTATGTTCCATCGGAGGAGCAGTAACCTTAGTTAGCACCTGTTTCATCTCTCTGCTGTTGGGATCTGCCAAAATGAACACATTCATATGAAACATATTTACAGAAAAAAAAGAACCAGTTCTTCAAGAAATATTAACAAGGCTATAACTGCCTTTGCAGATTCAGGAGAAGTTAACTTTGACTGACAAAAGATGGATGAGACTAGCTCGATATCAACAACATCTTCTCTACACAAAGATAAATAAACTGTTTAATGGAAAAAAACAAAAACCTGTCACTTTAAAAGCTGGGAAGTTATGAATCATTCAAAACAATTTCAGTTTTGGTCAGTCCCATATTTAATCAAAATTAATAATAACATGAAAAACCCTGTGGCATAACTGGGAAGAGGATATATGACTGCTTGTCATCTTTTTATGTTTGATTTTTATAATGTTTATGTTCAGGCTTTGGCTGCATGTTTTTTTGTTTGTTTGTTTGTTTGTTTGTTTTTTTTATCAAAATGTCCCCCAAAAAAAGTTGATTTCTGTGCTGTCTAGCAGTGGACAAATTTAGTTTCAGAAGAATTGTCATTTAGAAAGTGTCATAGAAATTATTTGGATGGAAAACTAAAAAAATACCCTTTAAGTAAAATTAAAGGTCCTAAATGAGTTTTGTGTCTTTGTCTCTTCAGATGACGCTGACGGGACTCCTCCTCCACCCTCTGCAGAGCGTCAGGCCAGACAGGTACAGAGAAACAAACACTTCACTGTTTGAATGGTGACAGAAAACAAGAATTGACTTCAGGTATCAGCTGTCATCAGACCTTTACTTACCACATAAGGATCCATGCCTCCATGCTGGCAGCCAGAGCGTGAGGCATATTGTTTTCAGGTTGTCCGTCTGTCCCGTTCTCGTGGACACGATATCTCAGCATCGCCTCGATGGAACTTCTTCAATTTGGTTCAAACACTCACAGTGGCTGTGTCTGAAATCACTCACTACTCCCTACAGAGTCCACTATATAGTGAGTTCGCCATTTTGTAGAGCTGTCTGGATGTTTAGTGAGTATTATTATACCCTATATAGTGGACTCATAGTATCCCTGAAGGCATTGTGAAAAGTAGTGTACAACCGATGGTCACTAACCAAGCAATAAAGACCATCATGCATTGCACTCACGCTGAAAGAAAGAACAACAGAGTGTCCCAAAGTGTTTTTCCATTTTACAGACGAGGTCACTATATAGTCCTCTACGTAGAACTCCCTGGAGCGTGAGGAGGGAGGAGTGAATGAGTGAGCGATTTCAGACACAACCTTGGACTCAAGGATGAACTAATTTGATTTTGGGGGTCAAAGGTCATGAGTGTGGTGACCACACAAACACAGTTTTGGCCTTGTGAATGCGATATCTCCAGAACTCCTCAAGGGAATTTCTTCAAATTGAGGATGAACGTGTTAGACTTTGGTGGTCAAAGGTCAAGGTCACAGTGCCCTCAGAAAACACTTTTTAACTATAATTCAAGACTTAACATATAAATTATGACACAATCTGACACAAATGGATCATATTTTATATGACTCTGGATAAACAGGGATGTAACCATGAGGAGGTGATTCTAGTTTTTCTAGGTGACAGTTTTGGAACAATATGCTTGACCTTTTCTAGAGATGTCTCTGCCATCATCTTCCTCCTCTTGGTATATTGTAAATTTCACGTTGTCTTCGTTATCTCTCACTCACTGTTGAGGGTGGGAGGTGATGACCTCTGCCAGCACTCCAAAATTTGCTGTACTGTATGTACACAAAATCCCATTGAAGTTTGGCCACCTTCACTTAAATGTCTTCAACACAGTCACAGGATCAGCTGAGTTGATGAGTCAGATACAACATGAACAGTGTTTTCCATGATCTTAATGTTTTGTCTGAGGGGATTGTTTGTTTTTAGGCTGGATTTGAACTCAGTGTGGGGAATGTTGTTGTTGAAGGACACCTAACTGTCTTGCTGTTCTTCTTCTCCTCCTTATCCATCCCTTCAGCTGGTCCAGTCGCTGGGCGTGGCCATCTACCAAGCTCTGGACTGGGGGCTGGACGACAGCGAGGAGCGGGAGCTCAGTCCACAGCTGGAGCGCCTCATCGAACGCATGGCTGGGGGGGAGCAGAGCGGAGAGGGCGACAGCACTGCCGGCAATGGCGCAACAGATGAGGGGTACAGCGGGCAGGAAGAGGAGGAGGAACTAGAGGAGGAGCAGGAGGGAGTGATAAGGCCGATGTGTACGTTCCACCAGGTGATGGCGATGTGTGCGTCTCGTCTGGCCAACCCAAGCCTGGCTCCAGAGCACTACCAGGCCGTCTGCAGAGCTCTGTTTGTAGAGACTCTAGAGCTGCAGACCTTCCTCATCAAGATCAGAGATGCTAAGGAGGTATGTGAGACTGTCGTGTCAGCGTTAACGCAACCCTTCAAAGAAAGAAAAAAAGAATGCCAGCTGAATTTTGTAGCAAAATTAACTGATAACATTCAGGGAAAGAATACATGAAAATACACACGGGGCCTGGTTTTCACGTATATACTTGACTGCTGCTGCCTCCAGTGGCCTGCACCTCGCTCTCTGAATTTGAAGTCTTTACAATCCATCTACATTGATATTCCTGTTTACATGCTACAGAGCAGAGACTGATAAATGACTGAAGAAAGCACCTCCACAGTTTCCCTCCAGTACTCAAACTCAAATCTTCCTCTCTTGTGCCCCTGCAGAGGTTTACCACTGTTGAACAGAAACACTGTGCAGGAAGCTGCTCTTCTTACATGAGTGTATGCAGATGGCAGTCACTGTCTTTTACCAGACTCAAAAAGACCTCTGGAGACTCATACTGTGACTGAAATGTATGAATGCTCCACAGTTATTCAGTTATATAGTTATCATTTAGGTTAAGAAGGATTTTTCTCATTTATTACAACCTGGGTCTTATTTCTACAGTTTTGGCTGTTGCTTTCATCAGTAGTGATTATTTTGTATTCGCCAAGTTAAAGGTGAATTTTCTTGTAAACAAACAGTTCTGTTTTCATTCAGTGTTTATCACCAAAACTCACTGTGTGTCTGACAAACATGTTGAATTCCCCTCCTTCTGAAACACCCACAAAACTGATTATTGGACTTCTTTAAAGTCCACGTTGTTTAAATCAGTCTTCTTCTTCTCCTCTGCCTTCACTGGTGCATTGCTGCATTGTACACATGAAGCTGTCAGCAGGAATGTGTACTGCATTTGCCTCACACAATAGGTGTGCATTTATGTGCATGTGACATAAACAAAATCAGGATGCTCCATTGCTCTTTAATAGCTTTAATTGCTGAACTCTAGAAAGAAAGAAACATATCAGATCAGACAGGTTATCAACAAACAAACCCCCAGTTTACTTTGATTCATTTGAAAATGAAAATAAAAGTAAATGCAAAATCAGGACACAACTGTGTGACGTAAATATCCAGCACAGTTTGCAGCCCGATCTCTAGACTCAAGTTTGACCTACAGTCCTTTGACCTCCAGTCTCCACAGTTTGTCCGTGCAGTAAAGGGTTATTAACAGTGACACATTTGCTCTCAGTTTTGGTCTGTAGTTCTGTATGAAGTTGTAGCTGATCTGTGTAAACCTGTTGGCATGTTTAGAAACTGATCATCTGACCGCTCGTGGCTGATGCCTATGGGACATGTTTCAGTGATGTCACCACCTCCCAAGATCTCAGCAATTACTTCGGTGATTACAGTGTTCTCACGGACAGTTCTGACAGAACAGATGGCCATAGCTGTGAAAATAAAGCCCAAGTCATAATAAACTATAGTTTTCCTTTTAACACCCACAGGTTAGCCAAACTTAATATGAAGAACCTGGACTCATCATACTTGCTGTAGTTGTATGTGCATGTGGTTTTCCACATGTATTAGGACGCCCTCACTTTTATTTATTTCTTTCACCTCCAAATAGTCTTGTTCAGTGTTGAGCCATTCAGGTTAAGGCCACGATGTACACGACAGATTCTGGGAGACGGGGTGAAGGCATACGACTGAGTATCAGGGCCACATTGAGGAAAAAAAAGAAATCTGAGAATAAAGTCGTAATATTGTGAGAATTACAAATGTAAAATTTCGAGAGAGAAAAAACCCATAATTTTTAGGAATATTACATCAACCAATCAAACAGGTGAAAGGACAGTCAGTGTCAGCCTGAGCTGCTTCTGGCAGCTGCTGTTTGTCTCTCTAACTATAGAATAGACTCAGTTTCTTCACAATGTCCTGATGCTGATGCTGATGATGATGATGATGCTGATGATGATGATGATGATGATGATGATGATGATGATGATGATGAAAAGATAAAGTTGTTCATTATTTGTGAAACCTAAAGTAGAACTTCACAGGATGCTTCATGTTCCTCATTTTAAAGCTTCTGATATTTCCCCTCTAAAACATCATGATACCTAAAATTACACTTTTTTCTCATTATATTTTGACTTTTCTCTCAAAATATGAGATTTCTTTTCCTCAGTGTGGCTCTAATACTCCGTCATAAAAGAAACACATAGACAAGACATGAACATAAACTTATGCCATCAGAATAATTTGAAATACTGACATAAAAATTGTACACAAAGGGTTTTAACATGAGAATACTGCAGTCTATTGAAAGTTATTGAAAATAACCCTTTGGGTTTTGCACCAGTGTTTGTAGTGTTACTGTTGTCAGTGCATAAGCTTGTTATTGTAAAAAAAAAAAAAAAAAAATAGCAAATGTATTTCTTGCCTGTTGGTGCACAGATGCTGAAGAAGATCACAAAAGATGAAGCTCTGGAAGACAGGTCTACAGCTGAACTAGACGCACTGAAACACAGAGACTGGGTGAGTTGAAACGAGCGAGAGCACAGTGTGACGGGGAGAACAATGCAACAGTGCGTGTGGCTGGAGTAACTAGTGTTGTCACATGCAGATGTGTATTGTTGTTTCCATCGCAGGCGCGTCTGTGGGTGCAGCTGATGAAGGAGCTCAGGCAGGGCGTGAAGCTGAAGAAGGTGCAGGAGCAGCCGTTCAACCCACTGCCCACAGAGTTCAGCCTCACCCCCTTTGAGATGCTGATGCAGGACATACGAGCGCGCAAGTTCCAGCTACGTAAAGTCATGGTGAGAGACGAGCCCCTAGTTTTAAAAAATCAATCTAATCATTAAGACAAGATGAGCCATTTAAATTGATAGATGTAGATGAAGTGATGGAGATAGAGGAAGTGTTTGTGCTGTAAATAAGCAGAGTCAGAGTCAGAGTATAAAGTGTCAGTGAACTTGTTGATGCTGCAAGTCGTTGAAATGTCACTTGCAGAGGAATGAGTCAAACCGTCACATGTCTTGAGGAAGAAAATATCATGAAATCTTTTCCTTCTCTGAAATCTCAGCCCTGATAGAAATGTCATATCATCATCATCGCCTGACTTTGTTGTAATGGGGCATGTGGACAGACAGGAGTGAGACTGTGACTCCAGTTTGTCATTTAAAGACCTTAAAGCCACCGTCATTGCACCATGTACTCTACAGGCTCTGTTACAGTAAGAAGCTGTTGTTTAGCAGGCACACACGTGGCAGAGTCACTCTGAGGCCTGGTCCAGGGGCAGATACATAATTCAGACTCACAACACAAATATTAATGAAGGCTTCTCTGCCGTCTGTTGTTCTGGCAGCTGTTGCAGTTCATTTCCACAGAGGGTGGAGCCACTGTGACTGGGTATTAATATTGTTATGCAGTGCTTCTACATTGAAATCATTTCATACAGTCACATACAACATTTCTAATATTCTGCAAAGAGCATCATTTCATATTATCATGTATTGTATTAGAATGGTACACTATTTTGCAGTTGCTATCATTAGTATGGTTTTATTGCATTTTTTATTTACTCCTCCACACAGGCATCATTTACTTTGGCATGGATGTTTAGCTATACCATCACTAGAGGGCAGCCCAGAGTTTTACACAGTAACAAACATGGCAAAAGTGGAGGAGGTCGTAATAATGTACTTGTTAAGAAAGAGTAAGTTTTGTTTTCAAATAATAAATCATTCTTTCCTGCTTTGGTCATAGAAATTTAAAAATATATATCCACCAATTCTAGATTTACTAGAATTTTTTTTCTTCTTTTTTTTCTCCTTTGGTTATATACTATATATTTGTCTATACATCTGCTTATTCTGGTGAAACTATTTACCTATTTACACTGTTCATGCTTGTTCATATATATATATATATATATATATATAATGTTCCTATACATTTTCAACAAAAAGGGAAAAACAGTAGGAAACAGTGTAGATGGCGACGGTCTGTCAGGCCTTTGAACACGTTACATAACCTCTCCTCAAATAGTTTTGCCATTTTTGAAATTTCTTCATCGTGTCCTTCGGTCGTGTCTCGATTGAACTACTGGCTACACTGCCCCCATGATTTCCAGTTGTACTGCTCCATTTTGTCCATACCTCCACAGTTCCAGAAAATGTTCACAAACACGAACAAAATGAAATGAAGTTAAGACAGAAGGCCCCGTCCGTATCCATACATCCGTCTGTAATGTTGAGCACGACTGAGCCTTTACAGTACATGAAGCCCCTCACTGCAGCTGTGTGTATGATTAACAAAGTGCTACACTTCGTGTTGTGTTTGTTGTCTTACCCAGGTGGATGGAGACATTCCTACCAGAGTGAAGAGAAATGCCCATGAACTGATTTTGGACTTCATCAGATCAAGACCTCCACTTAAACCGGTGAGTGGCTTTAGCTTGAATAGAGGTTCACTACAGCTGAAAACCACCCAGTGTGTATCATAGCAACGCAGTAAAGAATTCTCTATATAATAACTAGGCTTAAAAACTAAGGCATAAATAAGTGGCGTTCTCTATAAATGTAGCTTAATGATGTTAATGTGACAGTTAACTCTTTGTATTGCTAACATTAGATCTCCCTCATACACAGTATTTAGCAATTGCTAATACATGTGTATATATCACTAGCTGGCCAGCTCTGTTAACCCATTTTAAATCTCCCTTAAAAATGCACAATTTTGGAATTGCATTCTCTTGAACTGACTCTAATTGATAATTGATACATTACAATACTGCTACCCTCAATGCATACTAATATTAGCTCCATATACATATAATACTGAAACAAAGACTGTACAGAGACTATATAATCTAAACCTGACCTGATATATATTTGGATATTATTGCCTGATGAGTCACGATAAGAATAACTGGACCATAGAGCTTCTAGCTGGTGTGCACATCAGAACACATGGATCCAAGAGCCATTTAACCATTTATTGGGTGAGGAGTTAGGCAAGGAAGGGATGGATGGATGGATAGATGGATGAACAGATGGATGAACAGATGGATGAACAGATGGATGGACAGATGGATGGATGGAAAGTCAAAGTCAATGAATTGCAGGACATACCATAACAAATACTAAAGGAAGAAATCTTTAAATCACTTTGTCTGGATTCTGTTTATCCTGTTTACAGAAAACATAATTACATACAAGATACAAAGTGATATGCTTCCTCTACTAAATTAAAACAATTTGCCTTACTTACACTTATCTCAAATAAAATATACTAAATGACTCCAACACATGATATGCTTCCTCAAAGGTAGGTACCAAACAGCTTCATCTATTTCTGAATCTGTTAAGATACAAATACACGGTTAAATACAAATTCATTGTATGTAAACATAACTTGAAGGAAAACGAAATAAACGATAGGAACCTTAAACAATGGCTAATTATTTCAAACAACTTATAGGTATGGCAGCATGGTTTCAAACAAAGGGGTCTGTAGAGAACACACCCAGTGATCTCCTCCCTTGTGCTCTAACCCAGCCTCACAGAGCTCACTCTGGAGCTTGAGATTCTTCAAATACATTACATATAATACCTACCCAGAGATTTTGTAAAAACAGTTTGTTTACCTAGAATAACTCTAGCGTTTTATTTTGTCCTGTGATCTGATGTACCTGTACATCTACTTCACAGGTATTTTATCAGAGTTAAACCAGTTTATCAGGGCTTTTATTTTGTATATCTGTCAAACAGCGGTTTTCACCAATGATATCATGGCTTTAACCCTAACCCTCAAACTGAATTACTAGAGTTTTAACTCTCATTATTACTAGAACTACATGTTATTCTGAGTTTCACTGGAGAGTTTTTGAATGGTTGTATTATATACAATGTGTATAAACCTTTTTCATCCATACATGTATGTACATATTTTGTCCTCAATGGCACCAAGGGGAGAACATTTTTTTTGTCATCTCTTTTTTATATCTTTTATATTTCTCAGAAGTATGGACCCTCTCATTATTTCTCCTCATTAGGCTACAGAGCGCAGCCTCCCCCCTCCTCCCCCGCAGCAGCAGTCCCTCCATGACCAGGTCCTGGCTGAGATCAAGCAGGAGAGGAAGCTCAGGCCGGTGGTCCTTCCCAGCTCCAGACGTAAGGGACTATCATTCACCACTGTTTTGTTTACCCCAATAATCCTAAATTAAAGCCCCTCACCAAAGGTCAAATCACAAGTTTATGTAAAATATCATGAATTTGCTCATTTTAATGATGTCCTCAAGAAAATCCATAACAAGAAATTCTTATGTATTACATAGATCTGCATTTATAAATGACAAAGCTTTATTTGTTTTGCACTTGACCTGTGCTCAGAATCAAAAGCAGACCTTGTTTTGTTTCCACCAGACAGACACTGAAGTTCTTATGAGATGGTCGTATATTATATTTGTCAACATTTGTCAACATAAAAAACAGTTGGATGGTGTCTGGTGAGAAGTATTGTGGAGATATTAAAAGATGTAAAAGAAAAGGTCTGGTAGCTGCTCTTGTCATCATACTTTATGTTTGGATTTGTCTGTGTCTCTATGTAAAGTCACTGCATGAGTGTCAGTGTGACCGGACCACACACTCAGTTAAACGATGACTTCAGGGCTGACGCTCTGCCCTGTACACTCTGTACAGTAGCCTGCGAGGGTCAGTTTGTACTGCATACAGGTTTGTAAGCTGTAGTGTGTAACAAGAGTATTTTTTCCATGTGGAGCTACAGCATATGTGGAGGTGGTGTTGCATTTCATAAATATTGACCTGCTATTTACAGATCAAGGTCAGAGTAAGTCAGCGTGGAGGCTGCTGATGAAGGAGCCATATTTTCCAGAGGATGAAATCTGAACTTAACAATCTGCTGTTTAAAACTGCTGTGGTTGATTTATGCAAACAAGGAAGCACATCTCTGAAAATAAATTATAAGCAACATTATCACTGCAACATGTGTAGTAGAGTGACCTAATGGTCAGAGGGACTGGCTCTCAACTAAGAAGCGTCTGATCTGTCCCATGAGTCAGGCACTGGATCCTCAACAGCTGTTTCACAGTCTGGGTGGTTAAAAACAATCAAAAATTACACAGTGAATTAAATTTGTAGTTGAAACCATTGTCGAACAGTTGAATCAATCACAGACTGGTGACATCAGCAAAGTGAGTGTTTCTAAAATCCGAAACCACATATCCAATGAAATCTGTTTCTTATGCCTGGAACACACTGCCTGAGTTGCATGTGTGTGGCAGCTGATGTCGCTGAGCTGTGTTCACACAGTAAATAGAGTTTGCAGGTTACTGAAATGTTGGATTTGTTTTCATTATAAATTAATTTCTTATTTGTTTTTGACAGAGAACATCACTAAAGTCTATATATAGATATATATATACATATTTCTATAATTTTTTTATGTTTGTATCACACTCAGGTTCAGCCTAGACAGACAATTGTAGTGGAAGGAGTCAGTTTTATGTAATGCTGCTGGTGTGATATCGCTATGACATCAACAAGTCTTTTCTCTGTCTATTTCACGCGTGAGATTACGCAAGGCAGATGCGAGGCATGAGACATGCATGTAGTGTGTCCGCTCTAACCCGTTAACATCGCCAAAATGAAACCCAAGACTTACGGCAGCCGCAACGCACACGCCACGCACACGCCACGCACACGCCACGCACACACCACGCACACGCCACGCACACACCACGCACACGCCATGCAGCTAGTGTGTTCCTGGCCTTACTGTCTCTGCCCCTCTCCTTGGCAACTTTTACTGAAGGAGATATGTTTTCTTTTCTTTTCTTTTCTTTTCTTTTCTTTTCTTTGCCTGTACATTATGTCATTGTAATTTTTGCCACTTTGCAGCAGCAGAACAAGCTGAAAACACAACAATGACGTGGTTATGGTGAACATGCTAGCAAACGATTGCTGGTTTACACATTCCAGCATTCTCCTAACATGCCAGTAAACAAGTGCATCAGCGTTTATTTGCAGCTGTTTCTGGCCACCAGTGTACACCGGGTTCATCAGAGCTGTTGGAAACGAGCTTGATGAATGAGGTGAGACTGACGCAAAACTGCAGATTTGTGGAGCATAAAACCAAATCAATGAGCTGAAAGATGCTAAAGAACTGTGTGGAAGTGAGTGAGTGGAACTGCAGAGTGGGCTCACAATTCTCTGTCAGGTTTTTACTATGAACAACCTGTTTCACATTACACAGAATCACCTCCTCCATTGTTCTGTTTGTACTGGACTCGCTTCTGTCCGATTTGTGCTGCAAATCAACACAGAACATTCTGCTCCTGACACGACTCAGTGTCTCACAATAACAATAAATTCAGTGGCAAAGCGACAGTGGAACTGCAGCTCCTCTTGTTGGTTTACAGCAATTACACCCACGTCTAAAAATGGGTGTAGTTCTGAGTCAGTGATGTTAAAATGCTGCACACAGTACATCTTACATGTTGAGTCACTGCCTTCTGATCTCAGTGCATCTTGCGTGTTTCCTCCCTGACAGTGTTTTGGTTTCTCTCCCCTCAGCATTTGGCTCTCTCCCCTGCCTGGCTCAGACCTGTCCCTGTAACGTCAAATCTACTTCGTGCATCGACCTGTCCATGTCAGAGCCCGGGCCCCGGCCGCCGTCCCGCCCTCGCATCCTGCTCAAGGCCCCGACCCTGGCAGAGATGGAGGAGATGAACATATCTGAGGTGAGGCCAGGCAGGAGCTCCAACACTGAAGTCTTGGAGGGGAAAATAAAAGGAATCATTGTTGCTGTCTCTGAGGGCTGGCTGGTGTTCTTCACAGGAGCACATGCACTGATTTCCCAGCATAAGTGGGTTAAAATGCCTCTGTGCAGTTGCAGGATAGCACAGAGGGTAGAAAGTGAAACAATGGTTTGAATGAATCCTCTTCTGTCAACATCTGGGGAAATCTTCTTCTTGTCTTGTTGCTGTTCATTCTGGTTTCTTTTTCACCTCAGTTTCACATTTATAGACTTTTTCTATGTGCTATGAGCCGTATTCAGGTTAGAAAGGGTGGCATGGGTATTGTTCATCTTCTCTTCTTCTCTTCTACTTTGTTCATCCTTTGAATTACATATTATATGGAGATCTGCTGAAACACTGAGTCTCTCACAGGAGTTTAAGCCTCCTCCGTCACCAGCAGGCTCTTTACATCCAGTAGAAGTGTCCATGGCCAGTGGACCACGATGAAACCTGTGTCCAGCAGCACAGAGTCAGAGCTACTGCAGAATGAACCAGTTCAAAGCAGATGAGAGTCTAAGTTGGAGTATAATGAATAATGGAGCTTAGATGTTTCCCTCTGTCAGTTGAACAGGAAAGGGAATCAAGTCGGAAAAATTTTAAATCAGGCTTATTTTCAAGAAATTCTGTTTGTAAGTCTGACTTAAGTTACCATGGGAACTTATCCCTGCAGACGAGCCTGATTCTGGTTGTGTCAGATTCAGGCTGAGCTCCACTGAACACGAGTCACTTTTCTGTATTTGTCAAATTCATCACATTTTAACACGAACTGCATTTGTCTTCTTCAGTGTGTGTATCTGTGTATCTGCACAGTATTCCAGTTAACATGTTTTTAAATCCACTCCAATTTAAATAAAGCCAATGAACTGTTATGACCCATGGCTGTAGCATCACAGTGAGAAATATTTTCACCTCTCCTTAAATTTTACTTTGATAGAAATGAAAGAAATAGACGCCTCCTGTCACATTATTGATATTATTTACCAGACATACAGACAGTATTTCCACAATATAGAGACACTGTGTACAACCCAAATAACTTAATCCAACTGACTAGAAATCTTTTTTTTTTTTTTTTGTGTCACTTGTCTTTTTTGATTTTAAACATTATACAACACTTTTCCAGAATAGTAAAATGCCAGTTTTTTAATTTTGTTGCTATAAAATGAACAACTTATCAGGGCTCCTGTTTGATATTTGAAGGTTATTGAGTTATGTACATTGATTTCCAAAAAAAATCACATTACCCAAATAGGAATTGAAGCCGCAACGTCATGATTACAGCAGAGCAAAGCGACAGACTGAGAGAACCGAGGAGTTCAGTTCTGGGTTCATCTTCACTTACGTCAGAGTCTGAGCTCACTGCTGCTATACGTTTAAAAAAACATCCCAGTTTTGTCTTGTATGTTTTCTGTAATGTGAATTGATGTGAACTGTGTTGAATGCTTCAGGTGTTTTAAAGTCATGAAAAAAATAGGATTGACTTGGATTGATTTTTCACATCAGCTCTGACTTGGCTCCATAAAACCGTTTCATTCTGGTTCAGTTTGTTAGGTTAGTTCAAGACAGACTTCACCCACTGTACCTTTCAAGCTTAGTCCACACTATACATTTGCCAGATGACATTTCTTTATGTACACATTTTGTGTGCTGCCTTCTGTCCATCACTTCACCTTCTCTCTTTTTCTCCTCCACCTCCAACTCCTCCTAATCCTCTTCCTTCTCCACCCTGAACCCTTCCTCTGTCTCTTCGACCTCCATCCCACCACAGGAGGAGGAGTCCCCAGACAACGGGGAGCTGAGGAGGGCAGAGAGCTCCCCCATGCCTCTGAAAAGGGATCGCTCCTTCTCGGAGCATGACCTGGCCTTGCTCCGTGGAGAGATGCTTCCTTCGCTCTCTGAGTCGGTGCAGCTGGACGGCGCGGTGAGGCTGAGGGGCGAGAGGCCGCGGTCCCGGACACTGACCAGCAGCGGGCCGCCTCCTTATCACAGAGGTCAGTGTGTAAATGTAGGCGGGGTGTGTGGAATGAAACACAAGTGTCACCAATAACATTATAAAATGCTTGCTTTTCAGTAACGAAGAGATCATCACCGTCATTAGACTTACCTGTGCTTTTCCTGCCGTGTCAAATCCGAATGTCTGAAGACCTATGAATGATTCATTTAGGTACAATACAGAGCTGTGATTTTAGCGAGGCTGTCAACAGTCAGCTCAGAAACATTTAAAGCACAATATGGAGATGTTTCATGTTTCTGATGTTTCATCAAGCAAACATGTCTATCAAATCCTAGAAATGATGAAGCTTATCCTGTTTGTGTCTTTTGTGTTTAAACATCCGGCAGTTAAAGAAAAGTTTAACTTGCTCACCAGAAACCAGAGTTCATGTTGTGGTTAATGTTGTTTGAATCAAATCCTGGGACCGGTTTCACCGAGATATTTCAGACTGGTCTGTAGTGTTGACTAATTTTAAGCCAAAAATATTAGACATCTTCACAATCAAAGACACCTGCTTTAACCAGCACCCAACAACAAAAAACAGGAAAACATGGCTCATAATGTGCGTTGTTATGGAGAGAGCAAAGGGAAGGGAAAGAGTTTTTAGAGACTGCAGACATTTATTTTTTCCAAATCAGATTTTTCTTTTTATTGTTACACACTTTATACACTCCTGTAACTGTTGAATTCTTCCTACAGGCAAATATTTTCTGCTGGGGTAAACAGAGCTGAGCGCTTACATGTGGTTCCTTGGTCAGCCGTTCTTTTTATATTGAAAAAACTTTAATTTACCCAGAATTCATTGTACCACAGTCCGGCTTAAGATAGTTAAGCACTAAACTGCTTCGTGCACCAGATGAATTCAGACTCAGTCTATCTGAAGTCTGACTGTTGGTTATATCTAACACACAGTCACAGTCTGAAACGGGCTCCTGTTGTTTCTAGTCTCCTCTCTGTTGTTGAGGTGACTATTGAAAATAGATTTATGATATAATAGATTATAACATAAATTGGATTATAAATGAACACATGGTAGCGTTACTGACACTAAAAACATATCAGTTGTCATATTAGGCTCATGGCCTAAACTTCCACCTAATGTCATTGAAACACTGGAAATAAGTAATTAATAATTAGAGATTTGTCAGTGTGGGGCAGAATGCTGGAGAGCAGCAGGTTGTGGTGTGTTCACAATCAATGAAGCCAAACAGCTGGACAAGAGTTAGGCATGAGTGTTTTTACATTGCTTCTCAACCAGGGTTCACTGACATTCAACAATCTGCTGTCTAATTAATTCATTGGTTATGAAATGGTTTCCTATTTGGCTGAGAGAAAGATAATTGATGACATCAGCTGCTGTAGTGTTAGTTTGCAGTGAAAAGCTGCTCACTCTGTGGCAGAAGATTCACATCGGCTGCAGTTTGAATGATGTTCCCACAGAGGGAGACACAGTGCTAGTTATACTACAGTGCAGCCTGTGGTTTCCACACTCTTCATCTATGTGTTGATGAACTGAAGACTTTGATCTTTTGGCCATGAGCTGATATCAAGCCCAAGCCCCCACAAACTGAGGGCGCACAGATCATCGATACCAAAGTCTGGACAGCGTTTTAAAGTTTCCAGCTCTCCTGCCTCGAGGCCTGGAAGGAAAACAGAAGTGTAGTAACTAGAGGGTCATGACAAAACCCATCAACTGCTTACGTCTACTGCTAAAAATGAAACACAGGCCCTTTCCAAACCCCCCTTCTAATTATAGAACTTCTATTCAATTGGAAGTAAAATATTTTTTAAGGGTTTTGTTTCAACCTTGAAGGCCATATAATGATCCTGTGGTTGTGGAGACTTTGTGTCCTCACTGCCTCCAATCTATCCTCGGTTATCCCTCAAGCAGTAACCTCATTAAATTACTGTTCCCTCACTGAAATAAGAGCTGAATTGTGTGTCAGTCCACCACGGTGAAACTCTCCCAGCCCTGGCTGACGGGGGGGTTGACAGGGATTACATCTGCTATGAAGCTATTAGGAAAGTTGGGATGGATTCTAATCAAATATAAAGATGTGCTGATAAAGTCAAACTGAGGGGGAAGGAGAGTAGAAGCTAATGGGTCTGAGTTGTGTAGTGCATGTAAACCACAGGGAGGATGATATGTTCGATGGCCATGGTTCATGCATTAGCCGCATCGTCGTCCATTTTCAGAGGTAATTGTTTGAAAAAGGATCCTGATTCAATCCGTTCTCAGTCTCTAGATCCACACTGCTGCATGCCACAGCCGGCAGGCAAACCCGAATAATAGCTGCACGGACATTTGTTGTGTAGTGCATGACTCTGCCAACAGGAGACTCTCCAGCCTGAACTGTGTGAATGTGAGGATGCAGTCCCGTAAGCCCCAGCTGTCATCGGCAGCTGATACAAACGATATGTACCAATGACGTTTGCCGGCCTGTTGCAGCCTTCCTCTCTGCCTGTTTACTTTCCATTAGAGACAAATTGACACCCTCCATTTGAAGGATCAAAGAGGCACCCAGTTTGAGCTCTGTGTGGTTGGGGTTTAACCCTCTCCTGCCTGAGCCACTGGGCGGACCTCTCAGTGTGATCTAAGTTACAGATGTAGCAGCACGGGCTGAATCACTCCACTGAAATGAGATGAATAATACATGACAGTGTTGGAGTCGATAGACAAACACTCTGATGGGCTGAGATCTGAGATGGGCCTAAATGAAAGAGGCTGCTGTGTAATTCATGGACTTGTTAGACTGGGATTTGTGGCTTTCTCTCATTCACTTACTGATGCTGTCCTCATTCGATTCAGTCCGATTTAGTTCCCCCTGAAAAAACTTGCATCATTTCCTCTCTCTCTTCCACTTCTCATCCATTTCCACATCCCAGCCTCCTTCCCAGTCACCGGCTGGGTACCATCCTCTCCGGCCCGCCTGTCCCTGAGTTCAGTTGACGAGACCATAGAGGGGTCAGACACGGCGTCAGGCTCCAGAGCTGGAGACGAGCACCAGTGGATGGTGAGTTAGAACCACAGCAGCATGAGAGGTGGTGCTTTGCTTCCTGTGGAGTCACAGGGGTCACGAAAAGGTAGCTTCACGAAAAAGCTTTCAATTAAATAACATTGGAAATTGAGTTTGCTTGGAATTTTTCATGGAATTGTTAGATGTTAGAATTTCCATTTCTCAACGGCTTCTTGTCCACACTGACTCAAGAACTGAGGGTCAAGGTTGATTTTTGACCGTGGAAACAGCAGTTCAAAAAAAAAAAAAAACAGTTCTATAGCTTTCAATCATATCCCATGATCTTTGTCACTTTGCCTCAGAATGTATAAAAGCTCCGTAAAGCGCTCAAGAAAAAAAATTTGAACATGTCGAATTCATCAACTGGGGAAATCTGTGGATCTGTGATGAAGATCTGATGATATGTGATTGTTTTCTCAGCTGCTGTTTCCGAGATCAAAAATCAACTTTGAATATCAACTCTATTTACTTTCTTATAAAGGAGCTCAGCTGCATTTCCCAAAAACCACTGGTCTGTCAAGTAGTGTGACCTCAGTCTCACCACGAGGTCTGCTTAACACTCCTTTCACTGAGACTGTTTTTGGTAATTAGTATTTTCAAAGTCCAGACTGAACATTGAAGCAGAGTTTTAAAAAATCTTTTTCAGTTGTCTGGAGGTGTTTGAGAAATATAATATATAATCCACCATACATATATAGTGTATATGTATGTGTTTGTAAATACATACTGTGTATATATATATATATATATATATAGCAGGGAAGAACACATAATATTTTAGTGTGGATCTGGTTATCTGGTTGTATGTTTCCTCAACATTAAATCAGGAATCTCTTGACACTTAAATATTTTGCCTTCGCAAAGTTATTATAGTTATTATATTTGTTCATTAGTGTGTGTGTGTGTGTGTGTGTGTGTGTGTGTGTGTGTGTGTGTGTGTGTGTGTGTGTGTGTGTGTGTGTGTGTGTGTGTGTGTGTGCGCGAGCGCGCGCGCGTGTGTGTGTGTGTGCGTGTGTTTGGTTTTGTTTGTTTGTTTGTTTTTGGGTGGTATGTGTATGTATGTAATAAGAAATGTATTGTTATATTGTTTTATTTTCTATCAATAAAATAACAAATCAAGTAGTGTTCATAACATATGGACTACTTTTTGTAGGAAATCCCACAATGTAATATTAACATCTATGTGACATGACATGTGTCAGGAGGAGTTCAGTCACCCTGTGGAGAGTCTCGCCTTAACAGTGGATGAGGTCATCAATGTGCGCCGGGTGCTTGTCAAAGCAGAGATGGAGAAGTTTCTTCAGAGCAAAGAGCTCTACAACAACCTGAAGAGAGGCAAGGTAACGGAGGAACTTCCCTCACCTCTGTTTCTCACTGTCATGTTTACAAACTCAGTAACTCTGTGTGTGTGTGTGTGTGTGTGTGTGTGTGTGTGTGTCTGTCTGTCTGTCTGTCTGTCTGTCTGTCTGTCTCAGGTTTGCTGCTGCTGCAGAGTGAAGTTCCCTCTCTTCTCGTGGCCATCTACCTGCTTACTGTGTAAAAGGTATCACAGAAAACTTTCTGTTCACCTTCATTTTTAATGATTTCACCACGTTTCCAATTCTCAGCAATGCCACCAATAGGAATGAATGCTAAAACCCAAGTTATAATAAAACAAAATGACTCTGGCTCTTTAAGTAGTACAGTAAAAACTGCACCAACAGTAACACGTCTCCAGCCCACACACTTAAGCTATGGTAGCCTAAAATTCACATAGGACATATTTCAATAACTTTGATAATGGCATACCCAATTTAATTATAATTAATACTGATCAACAGCCAAATTAAAAGATCTGTCATGATATTTTTATGATATAATCTAGCGAGCATCTCCCTTCCTACCCATTTCACATTCAGGAATACAGTTGCATTGAGTAATTTGTGTTTCCTTTACAGATCCGTCTGTGTCTCCTGCAGTGCAAAGGTAAAAGTAAAAAAAACTGTGCATGTGTTCAGTTCAGCTCACAGTTTGATTCTGTGATTATTTGGCTTCGTTACACATCAAAACTGAGTACACCCAGATGTTAAATCACTAAAATGTTAAATGATTCAAAACTGTGTCGTCTAACAATAATTGTATTATTTTTTAGTTGAAGTGAAGTATTAGTTGTATTAGTTAATTTAAGTAATTGACTTTATGTATTATTAAAATGAATAGATTAGACTATATTTAAAATACAGGCCCCAGAATACAGAATACTTTGGTCAGATGAAACCAAAATAAATGAGTTTGGATCAGATGCGGTCTAGCAGGTTTGATGTTGAGCTGCTCAGGACCACCACAGTGACTGCAAAGTGCAGACTGTGAAACAGGGGGGGGTAGGAGTGTGTACTTAAAAACTACACTATGAATGCAAGTGTAGATATAATACTGACCGAAAAGATAACTCCCAGTTTCAAAAAGGTTGGCAGGACACACTGCGAAAAAATCACAGAGGAGTTTTTAAATAAGAAAGAAGTGAAGACCAGGCCACGCATGGCCCCTGACTTCAATCCCGCAGGTGGGATCATCAAGCCACAGGATTGAAAAATAAAGGCAGACATAAAAATGATTTGTCAAACATTCATTTTTCAGATTAACTGGCTTCATTCTTGAGCTTTGGCTTAAAACAAATAAAATGCTATTATATGTACAGGATGTGTGATTGCTTAATATTCTAGTGACACTCAGCAGGGCTGTACTCAGGTTTGTTGTACACTGTATATATTGTTTTGTAAAGCAGTACACAGAGTTGATTTAAACAGGATATTTCACCACTTTAACATATGTTTTCAGTTTGTCAAGTCTAGTGAAGTGGCTGGTATTTCTGTTGACATCAGTTCTTCTGTTGTTCTTTTGTTGGTTTTAATTAGTCGCCTCAGTCCCTGGCCATGTTGGATGTGTGGGTCTGTGCTCTGTAGGTTTGACATTTAGGCTGTTTGGACTTTCTGTTTTTTGTGATTCTAAATGATGTGTGTCGTGTGGTTGTTTGTTGGAGTGCCGTGACTCGTTTGTGCTGTTTAACATTATTGTGGTTTGTCTTTATTGAAATATATGTTAATTTGTGGCTGTGTCCTTAGTGTTTGTGTGTTTGAAGCTATTGGTTGTACTTGGAGACTCGATAAATACTTATATGAAAGCGTTTTGCCTTCAAGTGCGCTGTGTCCCATCACAACACACTGCCGCATTCTGCTCTCATCTCTGTCTCACTGTCTTCTTCTTGTTGTGGCTCCAGATGAAGATTCCCTCAAAGAAGATGGCCCATATTCCTGTGTACACTGTGGGTTTCCACAGCACTCCAAAGAGCCATGGACACAAAAGCCAAGTCTATAAGTGAGTCTGCGTTTGTCTGTAAGGCCACCAGAAAGACAGTCAGACCCTGTGATGAATAGTTTAGAAAATGATGAAACCTGACCCAGAATTAGATATTTGTACACAAAAGCCCTTGAGCCAACAAAGTGTTTATAATACTGGGTAAAAGGCAAGGACAGAAATATGTTTTACAATTAAGAGCAATAAGATTATGAGCGATTTCTGCCTAGTGGTCAGAGCGGTTTAAAGATCATTTTATCACTCAGTCCGCGCATCCAACCCTCCCCCTGCCCCATACAGGCACATGATGAATCTGAGGGGTTGCAAGTAAACAGAATTGGAAAGTGGAAAAAATGAATTTTTTTGCACAAAATAATTTTTTTTTTTTCTAACTTTTTTCTAATTGATGCTTTCGCTCATGAATTACTTGGGTAATTTTACATCCCAAAGCCCCTAAAGAAATGTTTCAATTAAACGATCTGAGATGTTTGTGTTTAAACACCCTGTGACAAATGCATCCTGTGGAGAGTGGTCACAAGTAGACTAAGACTTACAACCCAACGGTCAGATTGCTGTGAGGTTTATTAATCACATTGGTACTCGTCCGAGGATACACCGTTTCCATTTGGAATCTCCATTCGTCCAAAATGGTGCCACCTTTGTTCAAATTTCAATTTCTTTAGACATCATGTCTCATAATCTGAGATTAGACAAATTATCTTGAAATTTGTACATTCATGCACCCAAAGGGAAACATCTTTTGATTCCTGTGAACTTCCTTTCAGTGCCACCGTCATGACTTTACATTTTTAGCCCTAAAACTGGTAAAACTGGTAAAGGCTATACCAATCATTTAGCTCAATCCACTGCTGTGACTAATGTTAGCATGCTAACAGTGACAATGCTAACATGCAGATTTTGTAGCAAGAGTAATGTTCAAAAATTAGCACTCAACAATGTACAGCTGAGGATGATGGGAATTCAGTAGTTTTGCAGATATTTAGTCACAGACAAAAGTTTGGACAAATTAAATTTTTGACCTGATGATGGTGCTGGATAAAAAGTCAGAGGATCAGCGAGGTTATTATAGTTCAGGCTGAGTGGGAACATGAATGTGTGTTTTAAACGTCATGGCAAACCATCCAACAGCTGTCAAGATATTTCACAATCAAAGGAGGAGGAAAAGGCTTCATCCTTTTAGGACCATGAACAATCTGCTGCTGAGGGATTTCAGTGTGGACCAGAGTGGTAGATTTACAGACCAACATTGTTATTCCTAGAACCACTAGTGTGACCAAAATCAATAATAAATGAGTAAATGAAGTAAATAAATGAGTAATAATAAATAATAACCAATAATCTGTGCAATATTTGAATACGGTAAGATTGTATTAATATTGCAGCCTTCAGCCTTGTATCAGGGCTCTGTCACTTATTCTATATGTGAATATTTACTGACACTGAGGAAGCTATTTATGAACTCATTTACCTTTGTGTGTTATTTCCAAAGTTCACTCAAGATTAAGTTGACCTGACCTTTCAACTAATCACTGCCCTTGTTCAGGTCAAGGACAAATACCCCCCCCCCCCCCCCCAGGTTAAGAACAGGTTAAATCTGTCTAAATCTGCCCCTCCCTCAAGCCACTGACTGCTAACCTTCTCCAGCCTAAGCAGAAAGAGCCTCTGTGTTTACCTCAACCAATCGCAGATTGCCTACTCAATCCAATCACCAGTGTCCACCCCCCCTCACCCCACCCCACCCCCACCTACCGCACTGGTGTTATATAATCAGTGTAGCGCCATGGCCTCTAAGCAGCCATTATGTAATAATTACCCAGCTGTCATTAATATCCTCACTCCTTGTGCCTGTGTGAAGACAGACGTGGAAGAGAGAGTGAGAAATGGATGGAAAGAAAGATGGAGCGAGAGAGCTAGACACTGAGTTGGGGGGAGAGAGAGGGAGTGTGCTAGCATGGTGTTATGCTGATCCGCTAACACCTGTCATTAATAGCTGCCACTATAAGGACAGAAATAGTAGGTTTTATAACAGCAAATGTTAGTGTTATTTTAATCAGAGAAGTCAGCCTTAATCTTCCTGTTGGTGGCCGTGCTGGTCCCACTCCCCCATCACATGTCTGTTGATTTGTTTGTTATACAGTTTATCGTGTTGGGTTTATATTTCATTCACTGTAAATGAGCTTAGAAAGTCTGGCTTTATATTTGCTGATTTACTGTGAGAGATGAGACACAGTACATCTCTTCAGTCGATATTCATCCATTTGAATTCCATGTTAAAGTCCTGCCACAGTAAAGATATGAACCTATAAGTGACACAGTTAAATCAGTGAACAGGACAAAATAATACATGAGGAAGAAATTACAGAGCGGCTGTTTTTAACATGTTATTTCTATTGTTTTTTTCTGGTGACTCAGCAGTGCCACTGTATATAACAACAATAAAGAAAAAAATTAAATAAAGTCTAAATCTCCTGCTGGTGCTAATCATGATCTGAGAGCCACACGATCTGTGTATATATATATATAAAGTTAGCTTCCCTGGCGTTGGACTCTGGTTCTACGCTCCCTCAGAGGTTAACATTATTGGTTATCAACTTGTTTGAAATCATCTAATGTTTCTCTTTTAAAGGCAGCCATTAAATCTTCCCTGCCTGGTCAACACGGGTCTTTCAAACTTTACACACCTAAGTGAAAAATGATTAGTCTGTAAGGCCAAGCCCCATTAACTCTGCTGACATCACGCTGGCTATTTTCTCAGACAGAGCCTGCTGACTGAGATCTCTGCTTTGAGGTTTCCCTTCTTAATATATGAAATATAAACCTGTCTGATCCTCCCTGTATCTCTGCAGGTCCCTGCGCAGTTTGTCCCGCCGCTCAGTGGAGGAGGAGTTCCCCCACCTGTACGCTCACGGCTGCACACTGCGAGACGTCTGTGCTGAATGCACCAAATTCGTTGCCGATGTCATTTCCTCCAGCCGCCGGAGTCTGGACATCCTCAACAACACTCCCAAGAGGGAAGCCAAAGCTGCCGCCGCTGCTCAGAGACCACAGCTGCAACGTCAGTCCCACCTCGACATTTGCTCGCAACCAAGCCCTCCCCAACCTCACCGTCAGCGTCACCCTCCACCTTACCCACAGTCACAGTGTCACCCCCAGCTCCCTCCCCACTTCCATCATCAACAGCAGCAACTCCACGCATCGGTGACACCTTCTTCGCCGCAGCTCCTCACCAAGGTGATCAACAATGTGAACCAATGAGTAGATTGACACTTTCTGCCTTTCTGCCTACACACACACTCCTTAATGAATTGTGCTGCTGCACCACACTGCACACACACGCACGCACACACACACACATGTACAGAAAAAGTAGTGGTCTTCAAGGGGTTCTAGTAGTTACATGCAAAGCAGTAATGACCTCAAAGAGCCATCTGATTGGTTCACATGAATAAAAAATAATAAATGAGAATACATAATCCAGTGAGGATCCTTCAGAGTTCTTTAAGTATTGCTGGGTTGGAGTATTACATGCATTATTGAATGGTTATGCTATGATATGATATACTGTATAAAACTAAAGAAGATTTTTCTGGAGCTGTATAGATCCCTTTTTAGTGAGAATCTAGCGACTGTAAACCACAACCACCTCACGCATCATCCAGTCCCCAACAACATTATCTTCCCTGTCTCACCATCTCACTCACACACACATGCACAGAGCCCCCTATTCACTTCATAGGGTTTCAATAAGAAGCAGTTGTGTCTGTATCTGCCTTATCTACAGCATCATGACTTCACTCCCTGAAGCTCACGGCTGCTGGGAGGCAAGCATTTTGGGGGAGAGGGCAGATGAGGAAAGTACTGGTGGTGGTGGTGGTGGTGGTGTTGGGGGGGGGGGTGTACACTGTGAGAGAGAAGGTGGAGGTGAGTTTGATGGGGATAAAAGCTGCCCAGCATTTAGTCAACATGTAACCGTACCATTTTAGCTCTTGTGGTTGCCTTGTTTTTGTCATGAATGTAACTTAGAATCAGAACAGAAACAGAATTGTAAAACAATAAGCTCGCACACAGCATAATGACTTTTATTTTTAATCATCCAAAAAAGGATTTGTAACGAGCGGCTGCTGTTTAACTTTTGCATTTTAAACATGCTTTTGAAGTCCCAGGTCCAGCTGGATGAGGTATGATAGTGATGACACTGTGAATGTAATGGGGTGAAGCTGCAGACTGCTGCGTCTTTAACTGATACAGCTCGATGATGCTGATGTGAAGCGAGCAGATGAAACTCCCGTCTCTCTCACTCCCCATGGACGCTTGCAATCTGCTCTGGTTTTGTAAACACTAAGTAAACCTCAACTGCAATAAAATCTACTGACAAACACGACCAGTGCTGCATCTATGGGTTTTACTCCTCACCTGCGTTCACCTGTGTTCAGCTGCATCTGTGCCACATAACGGCTTCAGTGGTCATAGAGCTGCACTTCATTAATAAATGGAACATAATGTTGTTTATTTCAATGAAAGGATTTTTTTTCATGCCTGCGCGCCGGAGACGGTCAGAGCCAGAGGCATATTGTTTTGAGGAGCATGTCCCGGTCTCGTAGACATGATATCTCAGTTACGCCTTGATGCAACTTCTTCAAATTTGGCACAAATGTTCACTCAGATTCAAGAATGAACTGATTAGATTTTGGTGGTCAAAGGTCAACGGTTAAGGTCAGCGTGACCTCACGAAACACTTTTAACCATTTAGACTTCACACAGCAATTATGACAAAATTTCACACAAATGCTTCATATTTTCTGTGACTCTGGATAAACAGAGATGTAACCTGAAACTCGTCTGAGTGGAGGAGGCAGACGACCACGAGGAGGTGATTCTAGTTTTTTCAAATATGGAAAAGTAATAACAGATAAACAGGCTGATTTTTTAATTTTCTTTTATCACAGAACAGACTCGTGATCAAAAATCCCTGAGTAAGAGAATATCATTTAAAAATGAGGTTACAGACATCTGCTTTGACAAGATTTATGAATGTCAATTTTTCAAAATGTATGACGCACTTGTGTGTTAAATCTTGGTCCCCTGACAACAGGTCGTTTGCCTGGAGCCTCTGCCCCCAACCATCTAAAATTTAAGTCACGTTCCATCTTTCCAGACCTCCTGAATCATTCAGATTCCAGCTTTCTGGTTCAGGACTTTATTACACAACCATACTCATTCAGGCAGGTGGAGGCTTCCGGCTAAAAATGTGGAGCATTTCACTGTTGCTGTGGGATTCACCAGTTACAGAAATACGTTTTTTTTTTTTCTCAGAGGAAGGTGAGAGGGTCAGCGCCTCTCTAGTGCCTGTACGTCAAGAGAACCAGGAGGCATCTACAACTGAGCTCAACACAAAGACAGGAAGGAGCAAACATGGCTGCCTCCAGAGTTCAAACATCTGCCCTGGAAGAAGCAAAATTTCATTCAAGCTTTAACCACAACATGTAAAATACAATATATTGTTTTTATTTGTTTTATTTTATTTTGGTAACTACTTTAGTTACATTATGGTGGCTAGTTTATCCTATCTCGTTGTTTCTTTTGCTGTCAACCTGAGGGTAGCTAGATGTGCCTGCCTGCCATGACGATATTAAAACAAGCTAACTACAGTTTATAACAGGACAGCAGCCATGTGGGGGAATCAAACCGTGGAACAGCTGTTAAAATCGCAAACAGCTGACTGAAATTTCTGACCTGAAAGAAACCCATGCAGTTGTCTGACAGCCAGATCACTGATGGTTGATCGCTCCTCAGACAGCTACTCATCTGCTAATTCTGGGTTAAAATAATCTTAATCCATACATTGCGTGGTTTAAAGATTAACACCTTGTCTCTCATTTGTTTAATCCATACACAAACAGAAATATGAAAAAGACAGTATGGGGTTTTATGAGGAGGTTATGTTGTGGTGTTCATTAGTAGGAGTCTTTTTGAACTTTGGCTAGAGCCAGGCTAGCTGTTTCCCCTGCTCCCAGTGTTAATGCTAAGATAAGGTGATTGCCTCCATATTTAACATGCAGACATGAGAGGGGTGTTCATCTTCTCATTTGCCACAAAACAAAAAAAAAGCATGTTTTCCAAAATGTTGAACTTCACTTAATGAGCTGTAAAGCCCTTTTCATTTAGTTTCTTACATCTGGGATTATGAGGTTTTCTATTACTCAGCTGAACACGTTAGTTTACACAGGATGGGTTTCTCTTCTTTATTTTTGTGCCATAAGAAGGACATAAGTCATGTTCAGATAATTACAGAGTGGCCAGTTTATTGGCTC
Organism: Seriola dumerili; assembly: GCF_002260705.1. NCBI lineage: Eukaryota > Metazoa > Chordata > Actinopteri > Carangiformes > Carangidae > Seriola > Seriola dumerili. Next base: position 495,103 of record NW_019175945.1, read on the forward strand.
CACCAAGCTAAAACTGATGCAGTCTAACACAGCAGCCCTGAAGTAAATCCAACCTTCATAAAGGTTCTCATGTTCAGGTTTTGTTGAAACTTTTAGAGAGATGTTGATTCATATGTATGATCATTGTATAGATTTATATTGATACTGTAGATGTTTCATTGCTGCCAGTCTCACGCAGCACTTTATCTGTGTGTGTGTAGAAAGAGCTGCTCCAGCATGCAGGTTGCAGCACTTGAGCTCTTTTCATGGAAAATGTATGAAGGTTAAATTGACCATTTGAAATGCTGAGGGATGTGATTCTGCCTCAGCTCTGCTGGTGGTGAAGAACAAAGGCACATGAGGCGAGAACCCATGTTGTGACTCCACTGGAGATTGAGTCTGTGATGGATGGATGGATGGATGGATGGATGGATAGATGGATGGATGGATGGATGGATGGATGGATGGATGGATGGATGGTGTTTTACTGTGCCCCAGATTTCACTGCTGAATGACACCTGGTGACCACGTGACCATCTACATGAGGCCACATCAAAAAAAAAAAAAAAATCTGAATAAAACGTATTAAATACAAGAACTTTCCCACTAATGTATCAGCATTAAGAACTATGTTACACTGTCCAGCCACCTGTAAATTGAAGAAGTTATTTGTCAGCATTAGGTCACAGAGGAGATGGGTAAATAATTTTAATATTAATTTCATTGTGATCATAAGGAAATTATTTTATGAGCTCAGGAAAATAATGTTCACAGATGACATCATTAATGTTTTCTTGTTTCATATTACTTTATTTTGTAATCACAGGAAAACAAAGCATAACAGTCTCACTTTTCCTCTGATGATTTAATTATTGGTCTGTGACCCTGATAAATTGATTTTGACAACTTATAAATGAAGAGTAAACTATTTTCTAAAGATGTCACTGATTAGCTTCAGATTACGGGTGATGCAAAAGAGCAGTTGTGGTGACACTGAAATCCTCCACAATATGAAAACAAAGTTAACAGTAGGCAGCAGCACAGTCCAATAATAAGAGCCACCACAGTGAGTGAACTTAAGAAGGCTTTGTCCCCATGCACTCGGGGGATCTGTAATGGACGCCCCGCCTGTTTCATCATGAATAAATAATCTACAGGTCTACATGTCTATTGGCTGTTGACTGTCTGTCATCCGGCTCTGAGTTCACTCTTCAGACAGACAGGCTGCACGAAGCCACCCTGAGTTAGAGAGCATGAAAACGGAAGTTGGGTGATTTTGCTTCCAAAATAAAAGTATAAACCTATCAAACGTTTGTTAACGTGTATTCATTACCATTTTAACGCTTCTTATGTAGACTTTAAGGTCCACTTGTGATCACTCTGTGTTGCTCTCTTTTGGATCCACATAATTGAAGCCTAAGATATTGTATGGTATAGCTCATACAGCATTTTGGTGTTGTTTCGTTAATCTCTTATTTTATTAGACATTAAGATAAGGTAAGGTAAGGTAAGATAAACTAAGATAACATAAGGTAAAATAAGATAAGATAAGATAAGATAAGGTAAAATAAGATAAGATAAGATAAGATAAGATAAGATGTACCTTTATTGATCCCTCATAAAGAAAATTCAAATTCGACACAGCAGCACACAGGAATAGCAGTTCAAGGGGAAAATGTAAGGAGAAATAAAATAAGAATAGAAACAGAATCTAAAGATGAAATACTGTTGAAGTACTATATACAATAACAATATACAATATACACATGTAATTAATAACAGCAGTTCTTTATCTGTGCTCTTTCCTCTCAGCCTGTGTTTTGTGCAGCTGAAACACATGAATTCCCTCCCTGAAAACCAAAAATCTTAACTGATCTTTTCTCAGACTGTACTATTTTATCATTTTTATTTTGTGAAAACCTGGGAGACTGATGCATCTCAACCCTGCCTTTTGACTCTCTGACTTTTTGTAACGTGAGCCCATGTAGCATGCAGACAAAGAACAGATAATTACATTGATTACAGTTAAATCCCACTCATAGCACCTCTACATAGAATGACATTAATTGGTTTCCTTCACAAACCACCAATCTAAATGCCTCAAAGAACATCAGTGTATCCAGGATTTTTTTCACCAGATGTTGGCAGATGTTTTTGTTTGGGTCGTTTCTCGATTATTCATTCATTCATTCATTCAGTCCCAAAACAGATTCAACTAAGCAAAGATTTATTTATACAGCACATTTCATTCCAGATGGAAGCACAATGTGCTGCACAAAACTCAAACAAAAAAGTTATCAAGGAAGTTGCAACCACAAAAACTATGTGATAGTGTAAAGATAAAACGTTCGACACATAAATGATACAAATGAAGTCAAACCTTTAGAAAAATAAAATAATTAAGACCAACAACCGATCAGTATGTAAATTAAAACAATTAAAAGGTAGGAATAACATTTCGTGTTCTTATGTCTTTTATTTTGAAAGATTTGAGGGGCTGTTCTCTTGTGGTGTTCTCGCTGACTTTACAGTGGAAGTCGGGCAGCTTTAGAGTCTGAACTCAACAACAAGCCCTCTCAGGCTGGCCCATCACAGCCAGTTGTTCTTTTCTTTTTCCTTTCCCTCCTTTCAGGACTGCTGTTTTCTCTCCCCCTCTCCCTGCAGTCAGTGTGAGTGGGTGTGTCGATGTGGGCCGGTGTAGCCTAGTCGCTGCTTGTGCGCACTCTGAAAAGAGGAAAAAGTTGATGATGAGTTTAGTGTGAGAGCGGCCCGCCTCTGAGCAGGCTAACCGTCCAGGAATGGCAGTTTGGACCAGAGCGGACAAAAACGGTCAACTGGACCTTTTGCTCCGCGACCGCTGGATCCGTGTGGCCGCAGAACTCACCCGCGAAACGCTGACTTTAACGGCCGAAGCGGAGGTAACCGGACAGGGGGGCAATCACTGGGACTACAACAACTCTTCGGCGGGCCTGCGAAATGGCATGTCGAACGGAAACGACCCGGGAACGAGTCCGGGGAACCCTGGCCGCGGTCCGTCCTCTGGTCAAGACCAACTTCAGAGCCAGAACCACGGGGGTCGGGGGCGTAGTTCCAGCCCGGGGCGCGGAGTTGTCAACCGGGGTCAATACGACGTCAACTATGGTCTAAACAGCCCTGGGAAGTACCCGAATAACGGCACAAACTCAGACTTTGGAAGTCCCAGCTCGAGCTACGGCAGTCCTGGGTCCAGCTTCGGGTCGAGACAGGGTGACTTCCCCGTTAATCTAGACGGTTCCTCGGAAGCTGTGCGGAAAGTCCGAGTTGTCAAACAGGAGTCTGGCGGGCTGGGGATCAGTATAAAGGGGGGGCGCGAGAACCGGATGCCCATCCTCATCTCCAAGATCTTCCCGGGCCTCGCCGCCGACCAGAGCCGGGCTCTCCGGGTGGGCGACGCGATCCTGTCGGTGAACGGGAACGACCTCCGGGAAGCAACACACGACCTCGCGGTCCAGGCGCTGAAGAAGGCAGGGAAAGAAGTGACGCTTGAGGGTAAGTTGGCCAACGCGAGAGCGGGGATTTGCAAAGGCCGAGATTAGACTCCTGTGGTGTGGGTGCACACCTCTGTGCATTAGCCCGTTTTACATGGATGTCACTTTGGTTAGAGGAGGTGTGGCGCTTCTTATAACATAAAATGAATTTGCAGTAGATTTTCATACAGAGACTAAAACATAAATTAGTTTTAAACCATGTCACATGTTTACACAGTTTAAGTGGCACAGTATATTAAACACAAGAATAGCTTTAGGTTTATTCTATGTGACTGCATGACCTTGTTATTCACCAGGACAGCACTTTTATTTTTGAATCAAGGACAGCAGGATACACACTACCACCACGGAAGTTTGGTGAACTTTGCAGATCCTCCACACATGTTCTGTGGGTTGTAACTTTCACCACACAAATAATTATTTCTGTAACAATAATACAACAATTATGATACAACTGCAGACACACTGGCATAAACAAACAGAGTGCTAGTTGATCTATGGCCAGAGGAGGAGGAGGAGCGGGGCTTAAATGATATCAACAGAACAGAGAGCCTTTGATTAGTGTAAACAGGAAAGTAACCACAGTTGTGGTCACAGTCAAGAGTCAGATACATTGTTAGATACTCTGTGTATTTGAATCACTGTGGGTTGCTAAAGATAAGAGGCCACTGTTAACATGAGAAGATGAGATTTGTTTCCGTGTGACTGCAGTGACACTGACCAGGAGAGAGAAAGAGGAAAACATGTAAATGATCTGTGGAGTTACGAGCATTTTAGAGAAGAATATAACCAATTACATCTAATCAAATCAGAAACTTTAAAGCAGAAGTGTATCAAAGCACAACTGCAATGGAACATACAGAACAAGGATATGAAACAAAACACCATATGATACATGAACTGTGTCAGTTACTGTATGTAAAAAGATAAAAGTTAGGCTAGGGTCATACATTTTTACTCACTGCATTTGAAGCGTTTTTAGATTTATCCTGGTTTGATAGATTTTTTTTTGTCTACTGAACATTTACTGTATGGTTCAGACTTGGAGCTGTTTCATTAATCCACACTATCTCACCTGTGCCTGCACAGCACTAAATGGCAGACAGTCTCAGATAGTGACTATTAGAGCTGCACAATTTATCGAAATATAATCAAAATCACAATATGACCAAGTCCCAAATCGGAGGAGCTGCAATTTTTTTGATAAAGGTAAAATGTGCCACATAGTTGTGCATTGTTAGAACCGTGAGTGTTGTGGTGCTACAGAGATGCCCCGGCCTGCAAATCATATTCTCCAGACGTAAAGGAACACGTTTGTCTGGTACAAGACCAACAATCACATCAACATCATTTTTATATTTTTTTTCAGTGAAAATGAAAATGCAAAAACGACCATTCCAACTGAAATCGCAATCACAATATCTGCCAAAATAATCACAATATGATTTTTTTGCATATTGTGCAGCCCTAGTGACTTCAGCCGCTACAGAGGCAGATAGTGCTGGAGTTGGTGGAGATGAAAGCAGAGCTAAAAGCAGATTGAATATTTTACATTCGTCCTATCTCCACAAACACAAATTCAGATGTTAGTTAATGTAAATTAATAAGCCATATCCATAACTATAATCTGGAATAGTGGCTATGATCTATTAGCCAGTTAGCCAACATTGATCATTCCAGTTCAATAAACCGCATTTATTCAATTACAAAACACCAGCTGGTATCATCTGATATTGGAAATAGGCTATTGCTCCACACGCAAGGTCTGCTGAAGGTTTCTAGGTGTGCAGACATGCATCCCACAGAACTATCCACATATCAACAAGATTAGGTCATAACGTAGTATATGGCTGGACTGTGTGTGGTCAATGAACCGCTTTCAATGGAAAGCTATTAAAAACCTGCTGGAAGAGTCGCTAAATGTCACTAGATGACGCTAACTAGCATGTTCATGGTGTCATCGTGTTGTATTTGCATTCAGTTTAGTGTCAGCTGGTTTTAGCTCTTGATCTGTTTGCTTCTCTCCTCTCTGTGCTCACATATACAGTATTTAAATACAGCTTTTTCACAATAAAGCTGCTCTCGTTGACCTGTTTTTCTGTTTCTGTTGTCAAACAACGGGACAAGTTTGAAACTGACTGAAACCCAGCCCATTAATACTACATGTTCTGCTACTCTGCTGTTGCTAAAATCCCGGTTTTATAACCACAATGTCGCCTGACAACATCACCAAACACATAAGTTAAAGATAAAGACTGAGCTGTGATTTTTGGCTATATTTACATGTAAATGAGATAAAGTGAGGTATAGAGGAAGGAATAGAGAGGTGTGCCTGTGGAGGGAACGTCCAACCTTGCGACTGTGGGCCAATACTGGAGACTCCCTTTTATGGAAAGTAGCTAAGGTTTGTCCATAAATTAGCTGGATTTGTTGCTAGGTGCTCTTTAAAACAAAAAAAAAAGTCACTGAAGGGGCCTGAAAAGTCGGTAAATCTAGCGACAAAGGCGCCAAGTTGGCAACACTGCCTGTAAACTTGCCAAAAATGCACCAGATCATTTTGAAAGAGTTATGGCCACTGGGGAAACTCCAACACTTGGCCAGCTCATCACTGGTGTAACTTCCATCACTCAGTCAGGTGCAGTGCAGCCAAAAAGCCTGGAAAAAGCTTGAAAGCTTGCTAAACTTCAGATGGAAGAACCTGCCTCATACAAAGTAAAACATACCTGTTGTAGATGGCGGTAGCATGCTGTAAGTAGAGAGATGTGTTAGTCAGGAGATACTTAGTGGCTCATTATGGGGCTGAGCAGAGCTCCATGGAGAGTTCCGATATTAACTGCGCTAATGTTGAACTGTTTAATGGTTAGAAAAGTGGAAAAAGAGTGAATTGGGGGGAGAGAGGCCACAGAGCCCTCGGGGTCTGGAAACTTCAAGCCAAATGCAGTGTTTAATGGTTTGGAATGAACGCCGGACGAATACTGAAGAGCACAAATTGTAGGAACTAATCAATGTGTGACACATTTCCACTCAAGTCAAAATGAGGCCTGTTTTGTACCTCCCAAAATAAACCAAGGTAGAACGTGACAGACTCTTTTAAGTCATCCACTGTGCTGATTAAATCAAACCGAAACCCAGAGGCTCAGTGTAAAAATGCTATCAACATCAGTTTTCCCTAATAATAAATGATCCAAAATATTGTGTTGTTACACTCAGTTACTGGTTTTTCAGCTGGTTGATGAAGATCTCTTAAGTTGACAAATGAAACAGATTGAAACACAGTGGAAGTGCTTGTATCATTTTAAAACCCCTGGTTGAGTTTGGCCTACTGCAAGTGACATCAGTGTAAAAATCTTCTCCAGCAGCCCTCAGACACAGACAGGAGGATGTGCCGTCTCCTGCTGCCACAGCCGCAGTCCAGACATCGGCCTCTGTGTGGAAGAATGTATCAGCTGCTTGTCACTGTTTGTCAGTTTGACGGGCAGTGAGCTGTGTTGTTTGTGGACCGGCTCTTCCTCCCCAGTTCCCCTCTGTCTCTGCTTGGCTCCCACTGTTCTGAGAAAGAAACGGCAGTCAGTGAGAACGAGGCTTGATTTTCCAGACTGCTGTGCCGTGTACACAATACATAAACCCCCAGATATTCTCACAATTAGCCTAGGCGCCCCACATTCCTGACCTCCGCTTGCATGTGTGTATTTAGGGCAAAGGTCAACACCTCTGCGGCTCCATGATTCGTGCTGCGCCACGGTTTTATTGCTGGTGCTGCATAAAGGAGGAGAGAGTAAAGCAGCACATCATAGACTGTGATGGATGTAATAGAGGTGTACAGTTCTGTTTCTTAACGAGCCTTGTGACCAAACCATTAGATTATTAGAAGCATATTGCCTGAATGGGTTTGCAATCTAATTTTGGCCCAGTCATTCTATACATGGCTGTAGATATCCAGCATAAGCACTTGAATGAAACTTCTGCCTGAGCCCTGAGATCATTTGTCTATTTTACACTGCAAATCAAGTTATCGGTCTCAATCATGTGTTGTTTTCTCAGCACAAAGGAAAATTCTACAAAGTCACTTTGTCTTATTTTAGTATGATTCAATCTGCTTTTCCAAGAGAGATAATCTTGTCAATCAACATTTGCACTAGATTATTAAACTTGTTTCCAGTTGTCATGATTATCATAATAAACACATGGACTGTACCGACAGCTGCCTTCCTACCTTTGTCGCCATGGTTACTATAATAATGGTCATGGCTTGGGTAGGTTTAGGGAAAGATCATGATTTGGGTTAAAATAAGTACTTCCTTAACATTACATGGTCTTTGTTGTCATGGTTACAATATAAACAGCTAGTTTCACATGGGAATCGAACATCGCTCTCCTGTGTCATATTCATCCATCCACCACAACCTCCTCCTGACGTGGACTTTGTCTCTCTTTATACTACGTCACCACACTTTTCCCTTTGCTCCTGTCATCATTACTACGACCACTAGATGTCACCTAGCAACAAAATGTAACTATGGGTCATAATAACCTGCTGCACAGACGACCTGTGGGCTCGGTTTTTACAGGACAGAATATCTGATACATCTGTGAAAATAAACTAAATGTTTCAGCTGCACTAATCAATATGTTCGTTTTAACAATGGATCAAGTGACTGTGTAATAGCATCTGTCAGCTCATTGTTTTGGTTTTCTGCCCCAAAACAAGATTATTTTCAGTAAAAGCAGGCAAAAAACCTCTGACACAGGTTAGAGTCCCGCTGGTAAACATGGTGTTTATTTTTTGTCTTTTTTTTTAAAGGAGCTAAATGTAAGTTTTGCTATTGCTACTTAGCTAATGTTAGCATTAACAGATGTTTACTTACCAGTCTAGAAGAAACGTTGCAAGTTCAGCATCAAACTTCATTCCTTTACTCACCAACAGCTGTCTCCAGAGGTGGACAGTTACACTTGTCTCTATCATGTCTTTTCTTCTACTGAAGTTAGCATGCTAAAAAGCTAGCCCCAGCCCATCTTGTCACTTTCCAGTTGTAACTTACAATATCCCCTTTTTAGAAACGAATGATGAGTGAATGAGTGAATATTGTATTCATCAGTTGGACAGAAACACGACTCCAAATCTATGCTAATGTAGTTTGTGTGAAAGGAAGCAATTGTGTGTGAATGTTATCCTAAATAACGTTACCAATGATAATGTTTATTAGGGGTGGAACAGTTCACAAAATCCACGGTTCGGTTTGTATCTCAGTTTTGGGGTCACGGTTTTCGGTTCGGTATACGTTGTTTGTTTTTTTTCTATTTTTTTTAACAGTCCAACACTTCCAAGCTAATTTCTCTAGCACACAATATTTTGTATGTAATTTAGTGCAATGTGTTTGATTTTTAACAAACAAGTCAAGCTGCAAAGGGAACAAGTGGGATCTTCTCTCCCATTATTGTTGTAGTCTGCAAATAATTCATTACTAGTCCATCATGTAGTCTATTACTGAGACCAAATTAAAGTATTATTTCTTCAAACCAAGTGCACATATGGACTTGTTTTAAAAGTTTTCAAGAATCAGGTGTCATTTCCTTGATTCAAGTGCAGTAACCGGCCTTCTTCCGTTTTATTTTTTTAAATCCTTTGTTATAATAGATGTTCTTTGAAATTTTCCATTATTGTGCGCTGTCACCTTGTCAGAGTTCAGGTCTGTTGCTTGTGGTTTCCCTCTCCAAGGCCATAGGATTGAATGAATGAGCTCCTCTTAAACTGCCCCATCAACACATGGCATACATATCCTAGACATGACACATTGCTGCTTAATCCCCCTCCCCTCGCCAGCTGACTGACAGACACAATATCCCATATTTCTAAATGATTATTTGAAGTTTGCTGCAGCAGTCCCTTGTGTCTTATTGGATTAGCCTGCTGGTCAGTGGCGCAGGAGAGGAGGAGGAGATGTAGGATGAGCCCTTTGTGTGAGTAATTGGAGGAATAAAAACAGCACATACCAGACACAGAGGCTATTGATGAAACGGGGACAGGCCTGACGAAGAACAGTTCTTTTCTTTTGTTCCGAACCCCAAAACTAGCCGACCGTTCGTTTAGTGTGTTGGTTGGTGTCCTCACGGGGTGAGATCTGCCACGCAGCATGAGTCTGTACAGCCTGAAATAGGGCACGCCACTTTCTCAGCTCTGCCTCAGTATGAACTTCACTACCTTTGATATTAATCTGCAGAAATGTCTCTGGTGTCCACTTGTCAAGAGAATTATAAGTAAAACCCTGGAATGTCACATAAACTTAAATATGAATTAGGTCTGTGCGTATTAGTTTGGCTGATGCCAAAACAACTGGCTTTTTAAATATTAGAATAAAATAGGTTCATAAGAATACAGGCCTCTAGAAGTTATTATTGTTCCTTGAGGTCAGCTGATGTTAAAGTCAGTTAATGCTGTCTGAAAAAGGAAACAAAAAAATGCACTTTTGTAATATTTGTATATTTGTAATGTATGTGTAGCTGCTAATAGTCACACACCCACAGTTCAGATGAGAAAAGCAACAACTTGGACATTTTTAGTGAAATCCAAGTCTTCATTTCATGTTTTGTCAAATTCAAATATGTTTGTTTGTTTTATAGAAATTCAGAAGTTTTATAGAAATCTACAATATTAAAATCATCTTAAATAATATGTTTTATATGTTAAGCTAACCCAATTTAAAAAAAAAAAAGCTAATAAAAAATTAAAAGGTTTGAAGCCAGAACCTTCTCGCTGTGACGTGACATTGCTAACCACTGGACCACCTAAAACATAAAATACATTATAATTATATGTAAAAAAAAAAAAAAAAAAACCTGAAACGTAAAATACAATAATATAGTTATATAAAATAAAAAACACCTCAAACATAAAGTACAATAATATAATGTAGTATTTAAAACAAATAAACAACTGAAACATTAAATATTGTGTGTGATAATATCGTATATTGCGATATTTGAGCTAGTGAGATTAATCAATGATAAAACTAACTGTTAGTTACAGCCTTAAATTGTAAAATAACAGAAGAAATAGATTAGCTGATACAACGTGCACTGGCCTCTCCACCGTTTCTCCTGCGCTCTGTCTCCTTTGCATCAGTCCCCTTCAAACAGCCTCTAAGCTGTGACTGGCCTGTTGACTGTGTGTGTAAGGTCTGTCTGTCTGTCGACCTTAGTCCCAGCATCCTGTCACATAGGAAGCTTTGTCTCTTTATTTGTTTAATTGACTCACAAGACTCAGGTTTGGTTTGTGAATCTCCACCACAGCAGAAAGCATCAAGCTTTTTCTTCCTTTCCTTGTTTCAGTGTGTGTCCTCACTGCCAACATGATGGGATGACGTTTGTAATCTTGAACAGGCACTACTGCAGGGAATGATGAATGTGATTATTTTTGTTTATAATCTGCTTTATCCTTTGTAAAAAAGTTGGCACACATATTCAAATACTCTTTGAGGCCATACACTGACCTTTGGAAAACTGATTTATGTAATTCCATAAATATTACAGCATGTTGTTGCAGATGAGAACACTCCTGTGTTTACACTTCAGCTGCATGATTTCCCAAAGGTTTTTCCTCTGATCCAGGTTAGAGGACAACAAAGAGGAGGGGGCAGGTGTGACTCTGTGTTTGAGGGATCAAGGGAATACTTTTTCTTGTTATGATCTGTGTGAGAGAGAGAGAGAGTTTGTCCACAATAGTATGTGATTACACTGCCATGCATTCTATTTGAGCAAGGTGACTCATTTTGAAAGATCCAGATCAATGTTG